>NW_018407563.1:148932-170463 GCF_002113885.1 Mizuhopecten yessoensis
AAACCACTACATAGTTACCGTAAAACCACTACATAGTTACCGCATAAACCACTACATAGTTACTGCAAGATTTGCTTTTCGATCATCTGTTAAAAAAACTTTGCTTAAATGCGTCAATAAGTAAAAGAAATCACATGTACAAGATTCAATGTAGTTTTCTTTGTCGTTTTGAACATAAGGACTGAACTGAAATGTATATTTTAAAGATACATGATGTCCATTTTAATCATGGGTTACATCAATGAGTGTCAACCTCCAATTAATTATTATACACTGATACACCTCTACTTCATTTACTCCATATAATAGTAACTCGTTAAATCGACTCTCACCGCCGTCATTTTACTACCCACGGAATTAGTCCTCTTTCAAAGTCCAAAAACTAAAACACCCTTGCAGACTAATTACTCTCCCAGCAGTTTCTGAACTTCTAAATTAAAATGTTATCAAAATGACCCAGCCAATAAAGTAATACAGTGACGAAGCTTGTATCGACTCTCAAATGTTATTGATCACGAGAAAAGAGTTCAGACTGTTTAAAGAGAAGACAAACAACCGTACATGTAAAGCTCTCGAAGAGATTTCGGAAACTGCAGTAAGATTATTGCTTTTTTTAAAAAAATATCCTTGCGTTTGTATCCATATATAGTAAATGAATTAAAGCATTGAGACATAGTAAAATACACAAAAAACAAAATTTCATATAACAGATACATGTTTTTTTATTGAATTTATTCAATAAAAATCACGCCAGTATACTCATTTATCAAGTGATCACAAATGATATTGTTATTGTTCTTCTGCCGGGCCTGTTTCAACGACGGAAGCATTAGTATCGTGCCTAACATGGTTATTTTACACATCCGTTTTGATTTAATACGAGTGTCGAGAGGACATAGTAAAAACTCACTTTGTCTAACATAGCAACGGCTTAGTTCAAAATATGTAACAAACTACAAACAAAATAAGGGCTGCATTTTCTATAATAATACATTCTCAGTAGAAAAAGCCGTCATGTTAAATAAGTCTTTTGATTAAATATTGCGGGGAGGAAGCAGCCTGTTATTTGATTTTGGTACTGATGAACATTTTTTTCCACCAAAATCATTTACCAAAAAATTGGAAACAATAGTGTAGGAAATAAATTATACAAGTGTTGAGTTCATAACTTAAAACAGATAAATACATTTCCACATAGATTCCAAAGGAAAGCCTAGAGTACGTTATAATATAACGCAGTAAATACACCCATGTTATACATATTGCATATAAACGTGTAATATGGTTTAACGCGACACATTGAAATGACGCCTAAAAGTCCGGATAACATTGTGATGTCAAACACCAAAGATAGGGGCAAGACGGTGCAATAAAAAATATTTGGTGGCAAACAAATAATTTTTGTCTCGTTTCCATTTCCACAGGCTCGCGAAAATGAACAATTCAAAGATTTGCTACATTATCTCATACTAAATGGAAAGTCATACTAAATCTTACATATATATCTTAAATACTTATAAACTTAACAGTGCGCAGGGAAATGAAGTTACAATAACAGTATTTTGTTAAACTTCAGTCATTCACATCACGATAACGATTGTGTGTGTGTGCACAGTTTGAAACTACGTTGGTATCAAACACGTCAAGGTGTGACTATTGAAATGAACTTGCATGACTACTTACGAGATGAGAATAATTTAATATGCCGTATTTTTAAAATGTTGTCCCACTTTCTTAGCAATGGGTTTGGTCAAACATACCTTTACAAGATTGACGAAGCTGCCCTTTGACTTCGTAGAACAGTATGTACAAGTATAAAACATTTACTTCATCGTGTCATTCCAGAAGCTCTTCAGACAAGTAATAACAGTATCTAGGCCACCTATAAATATCACCCCAGGATGGCGTAAAGTAAATTAGATCATGTTACGGTAAAATATTTTAGGTACAAACACCTTATCGAGGCAACACAACACAGGAAATTGTATAAAGGAAACAAATTACATTAAATCTGCGCATAAAAACGTTATAAATTGTTTATTTCATTTGATGTGAGCTTTTATAAAGCAAACAAAATCTTTAGCGAGATTTCAACCTCAAAATTAAAACTGTATTGATTACGATGAGGTTAATTACTGAACATTGTTTACACATTCGCAACTTAAACTTATTGCTATGAAACTTCCATAGGAGTTGGGTAAATGATGTTATGGAAGATCGACAAACGGAGGCAACTGAAATTGTCTGTCCATTACCATCGAAAGATATACTCAAATTATATTGATATACAAAATGAGCAATGTTGTTACAAATTATACACCATAATCTCTTCAATTCTACTCATGATCTTTATTTAAACGTGTCTGCCTAGTGTATCTTAAGCCTTTGATATCCTACCAATCGTTACTGGTATATTGAGATGTCCACTTAAACCAGTTCAATGCTATTATCTTAAATGTATGACATAAAAAGCAAACCATACTATTCGCTATAAAACCATTTCGGTATCGAAAAGCTTAGTATCAACATTGAACAGTGTAGTTATTGCGATAAATATAAATGGCAAAACAATCTTATGGAAGTTAACCAATTCTGACTGGAGTATTGTTGACATTCAGGTACAGTATATCGGTGAACGATACTGTCCAGAATCCAAGGTACAGTATACCGGGGGATCATACTGTCCAGAAACCAAGGTACAGTATATCGAGGAATGATACTATCTAGAAACCAAGGTACCGTATATCGGGGAGCGATATTATCCAAAAACCAAGGTACAGTATATCGGGGAACGATATTAGGGGTGCGATTCTGTCCAGAAACCAAGGTACAGTATATCGAGGAATGATACTATCTAGAAACCAAGGTACCGTATATCGGGGAGCGATATTATCCAAAAACCAAGGTACAGTATATCGGGGAACGATATTAGGGGTGCGATTCTGTCCAGAAACCAAGGTACAGTATATCGAGGAATGATACTGTCTAGAAACCAAGGTACAGTATATCGGGGAGCGATATTATCCAAAAACCAAGGTACTGTATATCGGGGAACGATATTATCCAAAAACCAAGGTACTGTGTATCGAGGAATGATACTGTCCAGAAACCAAAGTACAGTATATCGGGGAGCGATTCTGTCCAGAAACCAAGGTACAGTATATCGGGGCATGATACTGTCTAGAAACCAAAGTACAGTATATTGGGGCATGATACTGTCCAGAAACCAAGGTTAGGTATATCGGGGAGCGATTCTGTCCAGAAACCAATGTTTGAAGGGTAGATCGAAGTGCTGCGCAGTGTGAATGTTGTACACGAGAAAATAAATTGCCAGTTTTTCTCTTACCGTTTTGCTTTGCATGATGACAGCAAATACAATTTCTTTGTTGACATAGATGAAACACTAAGCTAATAAACATGTTATCATAGAAAAGCCAATATTTCTAAGCATCCATTATTTTTCACACAAGACGGACGCTTCACTTTGGAGTGAAGGAAGAGAGGTTATGATTATATCAAAAATGTTTATCAACAGTTGACGGCCACATTATTGACACCTTGATTGGCTGAGTGGTTGGCCTTCACCTTGGACGTTATGGTGTCATTATGTTGTTATGGTGTGGCTTTGTTATTGACATCGCAAATTTTCATAACTTTGGGGAAAAAAACGTGATTGGTATGTACAGCCGACACACATTTTGAACGTTTTGTGCAAAACAATTTACAGGATGTGTTCACAATTTTTCAATAGTTAGGAATAATGATCGATTACACATACAGTATATAATTCCTGAGATACATTCCAGGTGAAGCTCCGTTAAATAAACTTTCCTGCTTTATGGTCAATGTTTTCAATGTTTTCCTGCTTTATGGTCAATGTACACAGCCATTCTCCTTACGGATACCAAGGTACAAATGTCACTAACCGTAACGTAAAGCAACTGATTACAATCCAGGACATTTCCCATATACAGCAATGTCTAATACACAGGGAGAAAGTTTCCTGTATACTGGTAGAGTCCAATACACACTAACCTTCGTTTAGTAAACTAGCAAATATCTTTATTATAAATATCAATATACTGTTAATCAATTAATTGAAATTGAAAAACTGCCACAATATTATACTCATGGATGGGTGATACAAAGCTAATGAAGGGCAATAAGACAGCCCCTCCACACCTAATAGGATTCTATACAATTGTGCTAGTGTAAACTATTTCCGTAGTATGTATTCAGGGTCAGATATAGTTTCTCATTAAGGGTGGGGTCCAACTTTTGGTTGTGGAAGGAGACAGAACTAAGGTAGCTTAACAAGTGTTCAGGTGGACAAATAATTGTTTCCAGTGTTCTGCACAACTGTTTTTCTGAGGTTGTGGTGCTTAGTCTTTTCCGACAAGCAGTGGAAGGCTAAGATTTTTTATTTGAGATGATTAAGATTTTTTATCCGAGATGCTTAACCTTCTGGAACACCTGGGTTTTGAGTCCGAATTATGGTTTGTTGACACTTTAGTGTTCTGTCTGTCATGTAAAACACATATTCAATGTACATAAATATTTGCCTTTCTAAATTTTCTGTAAATTCTATGAATGTCAATACTGAGTGAAGCTACCATATAACACCCACTGGAAGCAGATACTTCAGTTGTAATGCTGCTGTTTGTCCCCGTGTCCAGATCTGCCATGAAAATGTATCTTTGTTGAAAATGACTTCTTGAACCGATTTAATTGACTCCCAATTAAATTGACTCCAGTTAAATTGACTCTTGTTTAAGTTGACTCCTGATTGAGTTGACTCCTGATTGAGTTGACTCCTGAATGAGTTGACTCCTGATTGAGTTGACTCCTGATTGAGTTGACTCCTGAATGAGTTGACTCCTGATTGAGTTGACTCCTGAATGAACTTCATTCATTATAAAACCTTCACCTGTCTACATTCTGGTTTTCCCTCAAATTTAAACAATTATCTTAAAAGCATGCACTTTCCATCATTCTTAAGCATCAAAACAACTTTCACAGCCTCTGTGTTGACAACCTGACTGAAGATGACAGAAAACTCTATAGAACTATAAAATCATTGATGAAGATTCTTTCAAAATGTGTTTGTCTTTATTATGATGATCGGTCATTCCAGATATAAATGGTATGTGGTGGTACATGTACAATGTAGTAGGTGACACTAATAATTGATAACAACGATAGGTACGGATAAAAGGCTCTAAACTAACTTTTAACATGAATATCATGGGCAAGAAAAAGTTGTAGATGGTGAAGATCACAAAAAAGGACCACTCATTTCTGGAATCGTCAGCAATATGTATGAATACAGTATGAAACCAGTGAAGAGATTATGTTTCGATGTCATATGATACTCTTACTTATTATAAACTACAATAATACAATATGTGAGCCAGGCCAACTTATCATCAGAAATAAATTATAGCAAAGCTGCTCGACAATAAAAAGATGTGCATAGCTCGTTTTTTTATAGCTTGTAACATAATAGTTTACACCATCATCGAATCTCCCGTCCCGGAAACCCTACAGAGGACAGTGAACTGCTGAGTTTTTAGTGGTTATTATGGGATGTAAATCACAGATGAACAAACGAATGGAGACATCACAGATTGCTGGCCACACTGTCCACTTATCACTCGTCCCAGGGATTCACATCAGCATCCATATCCATACAGTTATACGATGCGTATCTCAGCTTCTCCTCCGCAATCTTGGCACTTTAAACAATAAACAGTTTTGTAATTTTCAGTAAATAGTATTGCTATACCAGTAATACAAAATTTAAAAGACTATAAGGTGCCTGAATTTCTTCTTTTCTTTTTTGTATTTGATTCTGAAGTGAAACTAACATTATATTCAAACAAATCTTTCATCTCTCATGCTGATTATGTACTAGTCATTACATGATTTTATTAAACAAAAAGGTAGCAAATTGCTACATAACTGGTGTATTTACTGGTGACATGGAGGCACAGGAAAGTGCTACGCTACCTCTAGATGAGTAGAATTGTCTTGCATCATAGAAATCTCATGGCTTTGGTATAGCTAATTAGGAATTCATCAAATTAAAGATTTTAAAGTGTATCAATAAAAACAAAGTAAGTAACTCGGGTTAACCCCATTGTTATTCCTTTCTTGAGCTTTACACACCAAACATAATGCAATACTGTAACTTAATTGTGGGGTTCAAAACAACCAACACCGGAACTTGTTTGGGAGTCATAACACAATTCAGAATAACGAAATATTTTGATAATAAGGATTTAAGGGCCAGACAAGTTGATGAAGTCATATATAATATAAACATCGAATAACTGAAAGTGACTGCTACATCAACCCCCCCCCCCCAAACCCACCCACCCACCCAGATACGATACAATATATTGTTACAGTCCTAGTGAATATAACAGCATGAATACATCTTTAAGAGATTATGGACAGAATACAATCAGTCAAAAGATGTTCACTGATAAGTTTAAGAATCTAAATATTTTTCCTTCATTCCCCTGCTGGGAGTTACTTTTTCCTCCACCCCTTAATATCATAAACACACTCTATACACTACTATTGCTACATGTATCACTTGTGAAGTTGTGGATCAGTAAACCATAAAATATCATACATTTTATGAAGGCCAACACAATAAAGGCATTCTAAAAATATTGTGACAATTATTTTACAATGAATATCATACAAAAGAGAAAAATAAACAAAATACAATAATTGCGTGGTCATAAATAAAGGTCCTGATGACAACAATTTCCCCGAATTTATATTTTTTTTTTTCTTTCTCCGTAGCGATAGCTTCATGAAAAACCTGAATTAAAATACCAAAAATTTAATGTTGCTGAACCTGTCACACCTGACTGAATTTCTAGTCCTTTAATGTACCTTCCCTGATATATGTACTTACCTTGTGTAGTTAGGTAAATACAGAGTGTTTGCACATGTAGATGATTCGGGTAAACAGTCTATAGAATCCCTGAAAAAAATATATACAAATATTCTTAAAATGTGTTCCAGGTCAGAAACTGCAGGCATGATTATTTTAAAGTTTTCACACATTAACTTCATCATTCACTATGTTCAACGACTAGTAAATCATTCATAATGTTCGACTGTAATGAAGAAAAATCTTGTGGATAACATACATAAATAATAGAAAACAAGGAGTAGGAAATGTCTGTTAATACATAAGTGTTATTATATTTGGTGGCAAGTAAGTTTCTAAGGGTGTATGTGTAACATTTTTAACCCACTGATATCTGTACAAATATACCCATTAATTCATGGTTTATATCTTCATGTATATGTCCATGTAGATGTTTCTCGTCAATGAGATATATATTCATGAAAAATAAACTTGGTGTCAACTCGAAATTTTTGGTTTGCTTGTATTTTATGTCCTATTAACAGCTATATATGGTCATTTAAGGATGTGCCAGGTTTTGTTAGTGGAGGAAAGTCTGAGTTTCTGGAGAAAAACCACCGACCTATGGCCAGTACTAAGCGACTGCTCCACGTTGCCTAGGTCTCCAACCCGCGACCCAGTGATGGAGGGCTAGTGGTAGCAGAATGTCAGACGCCTTAACCACTTGGCCACCGCGGCCCATCATCTCAAAAATATGGAGTCTAGTTTCCATCAAGCTTAAGGCTATCTTCATGTAAATATATTTCAGATTTGATTGTGGCGCCACCTTGAATTAAATTACTCAGCTGTGTTGCATGTCATTCGAGTTCTTTACCTTATATAAATATATACTGTATACATTTCTAAATTCATGCAGGGTCACGTTATTATTTCGTGTTTTTGTCAGGAAAATTATGTTCAGTGTAAAATTCGCTGAAAAGGAATTGGTCTGTGATATTTCAACATGTTTAAACTTTTAATTGTGCTCTTATTTCTACAATAATCTTATAGTATTTGTCAATACATTGGAATATCACTGTGGTATTTTAAATATCAGCATTTTAACAGTAAAACTAGGAAAGAGAACTGCATCTTGTACTTTGTATCACACTTTGTCTTCAGTCCCAACCTTGATCCCAAAATGATACCTGGAACTTGAAACTTTTGCTATAGTTGTTGAAATCACAGTTGACTACAAAACACTCGAAAAGAAACACTGTCGCAAAAATTACCACAGGTGTATTTTAGAATAAAAGTATTTTTTTTGTTAAAACACTTCCACAAAAATTACCTGTAATAATACAGGTATATTTCAGAATATAAGTATAGTTTGTTTACTTATCAGTGTGCTTGATGTTTGTATATTGGAACAGCTTAATGTGTCTGTGATTTGTTACTCACCCTTTCCCCGAAGATATATGTACTGGAGCAGGCAGACGCCGTCGACCCGTCACGAAGCGGAGGAAGCGACTACGATCCTCGGTAGAGAAGTTCTTCAGTGATTCCCACATAAACTTCACTCTTGTGTCTGTCTCTTCCACATCGTCATAACGAACTGGAAAACAAGCAGGACAAGTTGATAACTACAGCAGAATTTCACCTTTACCATGGACGGTAACACACAACATGTAGTTTATGGAATAACAATTGTACGTTCTGACTTCTATCGTTGAAAAATATAAACTGAATTTATCTACAACAATTATGAAACAAATTATATCAACTTATATTAATCACTCTTGTTGGCCCGGATGTTAGCGTGCAGAATCTTAATGTGGGAGGAAACCGGAGTACCCGGAAAACTCCCACATGGTCGGGCAGGTGACCCCATACCTTTCCAAGTCCGATAGAGGAACCGAACCCCGGCCACCTTGATGAAAGGCAAGTGGGCTATATCCACTGGGTCACTCGACAACCATTACAATCATTAAACACAAAATCCTTTCCCAAACTGGTATAACATTTTATATATTGATAGAGGAGACATAAAAATTCAATACAACCAATGACATTCTGATGACTATGTGCAATCTGTCATCTTCATCTGATGATAAATTGTGTAAATTGACCTTGAATTTCAAAGATCCTAAGTCGACACTACCGATAACATATCAACTGATCATCTATTGACTCCTTCCTCGTTAAGACAGGCCAATATATCACAATTTTTAACCTGCCACCAATATTTAGGCTCAATTCCAATCATTTATACTTTTGATACAGGATATAACTGAAGAAATTTAAGCTCACACTTGGCTCGATACAAACAGTGTGTAGGTATAATATTTGGGGATCATCGATTACTTTTAATTTTTTGACAATCTTTGTCTCTTTATGGGGATTCCACTAAAACATCTACCAATATCACACGGCAAAACTACAGATTTTGTTAAATATACCATCCATGTCATATCATAGTTTTTACTTTCTACACAAACGGTGTACGTATTTAACGTATCGCAACGTTTCGAGAGCGACTGGTCCCTTTGTCAAGCTATGACTGAGTGAGCGATTTGTAATTTTTACCTGTAAAACGATGTAACAAAATTGTGTCTTTTTTATGTCACTCAAAGAGGAACGTTTTGCCTATCGATAGGCAAAAAAACATACAAATGTACAATGCTACAAATTTTGATGCAACTAAAAGGATTCACTGACCCTATTCTGAGTATTAAAAGTCTGACTTACTTGAGCGTTTGAGGTCGTCTATAGAGATGTCTGGGTCACCGCTGATTCTGTGTTCCAGTTCCTGCCACGTCATCAGGTCGAGGACAGCCTGTGGTACAACCTTCAGTAGGCCTTTCCTTGTAGCTTCCAGCTACACAACAGATTAACAATACAAATCTTATCTCTCAATGTATCCCCTGCAACTACATTTTCTTTTAATTTTTTGGGGGGAAGGGGGAGGGGGGAATCACATCTTTCTATCAGTGTCCAGAGCACTGCTGTTTTTATCTACCTTGCTATACTCAACCAATTTTTTGTGCTTTTTGTGTCAAGAGCACTGCTGTTTATTTATCTTCTCAACCAATTTTGTTTAACTTTTACCTGTTCGTCAGATTCAGCCATGCGTATCTTTCGCACTTTATCACAGTATTCTTTGCGGTCTTCATACATCAAGTCTAACGGATTTCCTTGGTTGTCCACCTTCATCATGACGGCTGTTCCGTCACTCAGCACTGTGCTCCAGGTCCGACCCAGGATTAAGAACTGGTCCTTCTCTATAGTCTCCATACTGTCTATCAGTGTGACCTATACACCAGCACATACACAAAATACAAAGATATTTACCATTCAGTAGACATCAACTCAACTCAAAATACAATGTTCTTAACCGATTGATCTCCTCTATTGTTTAGATTATATTTAGTAGTGGACTCCTTGTTAGGGCAACACCCTTAGGCATATATAGATATTCAAACTGCTGGCAAGGGGAAGCCATAGAAAATCATAATTCAAGGGATGGTTGATATTAGAAGGAAATCCCATATAAAATAGAGGAAAACTTCAACAACCTTGGTCCAGATTATTTTTGGACACAGAAAAAAGGAAGTTACCCGGGCAACTAGGGCAACACCCCTGGGTCCGCCACTGACACCAAACTCACCACATACACAAAATACAATGTTATATACCAATCAATAGACATCAACTCACCACATACACAAAATACAATGTTCTTTACCAATCAATAGACATCAACTCACCAAACACACAAAATACAATGTTATTTACCAATCAATAGACATCAACTCAACACATACACAAAATACAATGTTCTTTACCAATCAACAGACATCAACTCACCACATTCGTCATTCATAAGTCGTGGACAAAAACTATACTGTTTATCGGTGTGATATTTACATGGTATCACTCTATACAAACTATAATTATGGGGAACATTTCGTTTTACCTCAGCAGCATCAACTGTGTTGAAGTTTCTGGACCAAGAAACTGTTTCTCCAGCTAACCGTTTCCATACAAACGACGGGAAAGCAAGGATCTGTAAAACGCAAACAATTATTTTATTGACCTAAATCGGAGAACATCTTGCTACATTGTACCGGTAATTGTATAACAAAACACATTGTAACAAACACAACCTAATGTATATTACTGGTAACCAAAATGAGACACTGAGTTTATAATTGATTAAAACGAAACCTAAATATAATAGAAATACTAATTCCCCGTATGAACCACCTTGGTTACCCGTAACTTTATTCAAGGGGCTTTGTATTGCCTGGCCTCTGTAACAATGTCTAGATCGCACTGTACAAATGGTGTCAGAACAAAATCTTTTCCTGTATAAAGTTTTCCTGTATAAAAATTCCACAATTTTAACTTAGAAAAGTACATGTGTATATCTGGTAGAGAATTAGCTTTGAGAAAAACAGATAGCTTTCGATTCTCCAAAAGAGTTTTTTTTTAATGCAGACTGTTCACAATATAGTGTACTTGATATAACAATTCTCGTTTTCGTTGACCACTTATCACCTCAAACATTTCCTTTATCTGTTTTTCCAAGCATGTCCTTTGTATATCCTCCCAGATGTATTCCTGAATGCTCTAACGACAAAATTCAAGATGACAAAAGTGTTTGCATGATGAGGAGAATATAACAACACAATTCCTACCAGATTCTCCTTGCCGCGGAGACAAGCTCCCATTAGCTGGCCTATCCACTCATACTTGGCGAATTCCTTACAGGCAGGGTTCAGGATGTACACGTCCTTGTTTACATTGGAGTCGTCTCGCAACTTAAACAAGAAGCACAAATTACGATAAAAAAATATATGATGCAACAGTCATTTACAATCGTAACAAAATCTTTAATAGTCAGAGGCAAACTACACTGTACTAGTGACATGAAGATCTAACCAAAATAATGGGAGAGTTTCTGGATTCAATTGTTATAATACAATATTTATTCCTATAAACAAGTGTCTGAGGAGCCTAGATAACTCCCTTGGGTTCTTTAGAGGCTTCACCCTGTCCCCAGAGTAGGGGTTGGATATGTCACCCAGTTTACCTATATAATGTTGAGTCCCCCAGGCCTAGGGATGCTCCATACAGATTTTATCAAAATCCATTCAACTATACTGATTTAGTTATCTTACAACAAAACAAAACATGAGAGATAAATGATGCCATGCCATGGTAGAAGATCACTTGCCCTTTGAGTGAGCTAAAAACAAATTAAGTGAACTGTGGCTTACCTGGTTTTTAATACAGAGGTCATTTTCCTTGACCTAGTTTGCACATATATTGCAATTCATAAATATTTTCATTTATCTATACATATACTTTACTCTAAAATATTTCCACATACACATGTACTAAATATTGTATATGATATTTGCATAGATTTTATTGTTACTGAAGTTCCTCTTTATAGTTTAAGGATCCCTGTTCCACGGTGGTTTTTCCTATATAGAGCAACCTCCCTTTAACTTCTGTTTGGATATATAGAAACTGTAGCACAATTGGGCCAAGACAATTCCGTTGATAGCTACATGTTGATAGCTCAATAGATAAGAGCAATATTATAACAATCTGAAGTCCGGGGTTCGAATCCTGGTCTAGCTACGCTGATTTTTTCAACTCAAGCCACTGTTGTTGATTGTAATTTGTTTATTTCATCTTTGTTTTTTCTCAAAAAGGTCCCGCATGGTATGTTTATCTTTTCAGAAATAATTTAGCAAAGCTATGGTCATGCCGAAAAGACAGTTTCCAACACTTATTTACAGTTTTTGGCAGGGGTACAGGGATCCTTAATAGTGCTTTCATACATTATGACCTTTGATAACGAGAACACATGATTTTACCTGATTAGGAGCTCTGATGAAGAAAGGCAACGGGAGGGGCTTATCGGCTGACATAGGACAGAGTTCCTCTGCTAGATCAGACAAACTGTCCCTGAATCCACCGCCCTGGTCGATCACCCCCTCCGACATAAACTTACACTCCCACCATTGTTCATATCGTGATGTCCATCTAAACGGAACAGGAGAAAAATGTAGAGAAAAATACAGCTTGTCAAACTCTTAAACACAACACCGACCCTTCAAAATCAGTACTCATATGGCATGGGTTGTTTTGTTAGTTTACAATATGATAACGATTTCTACACGTTTCTGATTTTATACAAAACTGAATCTGTGAATGCCAGTTTGTACATGCAGTAATCTCCTTTACAGTATCATACATATAGAGGATCGGTCATAAGTTTCCCGTCATATTAGATTTATGATACAAGTTTTGAATTTTTCGTGTTTACGAGCCTTTGGCGAGCAAATATCAAAAATCCAAAACGAGTATCTTAAATCTAATGTGAAGGGAAACGAATGACGGATTCTTTTTATCATATAATACAAAGTAAACTGTGAAATTGTGATCTGAAACGAATATTTTGCACTTGGCCGCCTCTGAAACAATGAATATTGTGTCCGCTTCACAATGACGTGACATCACATTAATTGTTCCTATTCGATTGTGACGTCAATCCCGGAGTGATATTGCACACGTTACATAAATATAATTTATGTGATGACTTTATGACACATAACACGGTATTCATATGATAAATACAATTACATCTGACACAAACTTTTACCTGTAATTTAAAGGTTTTGCCGTCCTGTCTCGAGGTTTCAAGCCCTCATAAATTTGCAGAAAAATTGTGTTTCTAAAGTCTGAATCCTGAGTTGGACTACAGCGGTGCTCCATGGCTGCTCGGCGGTTTATAAATAGTTTCGGTATCTCTGCTGGTCGTCTGTAACAAAAAAGAATATTCAAATTTAACAAATGTTTAACTTTCATACTGAATGACCAAATTGGTTTTTATTGCAGGCAAGGTGTATCATCACTGATGTCAACCATGACCCCATTTTGTTGCATTTGGGGACAGTAACATTTAAATAATAGAACTCCGAGAACAACACTCTGATGGAGTTATTTACAAGGTTAGTACTTACTCAGATGACGATTCCTAGGACTCGGAGAACAACACTTTGATAAGTTATTTAGGAGGTAAATACTCACTCAGATGAGGATTCCTAGGCCTCGGAGAACAACACTTTGATAAGTTATTTAGGAGGTAAATACTCACTCAGATGACAATTCCGAGGCCTCAAAGAACAACACTTTGATGGAGTTATTTACGAGGTAAATACTCACTCAGATGATGATTCCTAGGACTCGGAGAACAACACTTTGATGAAGTTATTTACGAGGCAAATACTTACTCAGATGACGATTCCTTGATGAACGTTTCTATGAGATTAAGGCGTTTCTTCGACAACGGCAAAAGTTGTCTCACCAACTACGAACGAAAACAAGATTGCTACCTCAACAATTTATATCCGTGAAAAACAACACATAGAAACAAAAAGAATGAATATTGTAAGTTATAGGCTAACTGTAAGCTTCTCTTCCACGTAAATATATCAGAAAAAGGGATTAAATCCCACAAAAAGAGTAAAAATAAAGTTAATGCAAATCAAGGTGCAACACTTACCTGAGGTACAGTGTGCTGATGAAATGTCAAAAGTTTAATAAATTTTGTTACTGATACTGGCTAGTATATATATATATAGATTTTACTAAAAATGTATCTAACAAAATTATCAAAATTAAAAAATAAATCCCAAGCACTCACTTTCCTAAAGTACCAATCATGTATGCCATGTTTCACAAATGTCAACTAATAATTAAGGTAAGTTTCGGTAAAAAATGTTGAACAACTCAGTGTTGACCTTTGACCCTTGTTGTGACTATATGACCTTGGAAGTATTGTCCTTCCTTAATATTATCAGAGTCCTCTTTATTAAGTTATATAAAATTACCTTCAGTGGTTATAAGATGTAATGATCTAGATTGAGTGAAAATCACTGAACCAACTTTTCGCAGTTACAGGTCCTATTTCCTCATTGAGGCAGTGGTACAGTATCTTACTCAAGTACAAAAGCACCACTATCATTGCAGCTAGGCGTCAGTAGTTTTTTTCTACATCAATTATACAACAGCCTATTCCTACATGCATATGGAAAATATAACATTTCATTTTATTGAAATTGGGAAGATGTTCCTCATTTCTTCTTCAATTTTGGTAAATAAGGCATTTGTTTTCTAGGGGAAGCAGCCTGTATTATTGGGCTGTAAAACTATAAAAAATAAAAATCCACACCTTTAACTTTCTCCCTAAAGGGCAGGCACACTAACGACCTCATAATTCATCCCCTCCTACACTGGCACAAGCACACCTGTGTTTTGTTCTCTATACTGACCTCTAACGAGCTGTAAGATCCTATAGAGTATTCCCAGGCAGGAACTATATAAGGTAAAACACTGTCTAATATCACCATCAACCTGTAACATTAAACACAATAATGGATTTTATTTCATAGGGAATACTTCACATGTCACTGTCCGATGTCACAGATTTATTATATTTCATAGGGAATCCTTCACATGTCACTGGCCGATGTCACAGATTTATAAGATTTCATAGGGAATATTTCACATGTCACTGTTCAATGTCACAGATTTATTATATTTCATAGGGAATACTGCCCATGTCACTGTCCGATCTCACAGTGAATAATATTTCCTAGGGAATACTTCACAGGTCACTGTCCGATGTCAAAGAATTATAATATTTCATAGGAAATACTTCACATGTCACCGTCCGATGTCACAGATTCACGATATTTCATAGGGAATACTACACATGTCACTGTCCTATGTCACAGATTTATGATATTTCATAGGGAATGCTTCACATGTCACTGACTGATGTCACAGATTCACGATATTTCATAGGGAATTCTTCCCATGTCACTGTCCGATGTTACAGATTTATGATATTTCATGGGGAATACTTCACATGGCACTGTCTGATGTCACAAATTCATGATATTTCATAGGGAATATTTCACATGTCACTGTTCGATGTCACAGATTTATGCTATTTCATAGGGAATCCTTCACATGTCACTGTTCGATGTCACAGATTTATTATATTTCATAGGGAATACTGCCCATGTCACTGTCCGATGCCACAGATTTATAATATTTAATAGGGAATACTTCACCTGTCACTGTCCGATGGCACAGATTCATGATATTTCATAGGGAATACTGCCCATGTCACTGTCCGATGCCACAGATTTATAATATTTAATAGGGAATACTTCACCTGTCACTGTCCGATGGCACAGATTCATGATATTTCATAGGGAATGCTTCACATGTCACTGTACGATGTCACAGATTTACGATATTTCATAGGGAATCCTTCACATGTCACTGACTGATGTCACAGATTTATGCTATTTCATAGGGAATGCTTCACATGTCACTGTACGATGTCACAGATTTATATTATTTCATAGGGAATTCTTCCCATGTCACTGTTCGAGGTCACAGATTTATAATATTTAATAGGGAATACTTCACCTGTCACTGTCCGATGCCACAGATTTATAATATTTCATAAGGAATACTTCACATATCACTGTCCGATGTCAAAGAATTATAATATTTCATAAGGAATACTTCACATGGCACTGTCTGATGTCACAAATTCATGATATTTCATAGGGAATACTTCACATGTCACTGTCCGATGTCACAGTGAATAATATTTCATAGGGAATACTTCACATGTCACTGTCCGATGTCACAGTGAATAATATTTCATAGGGAATTCTTCACATGTCACTGTTCGATGTCACAGATTTATGATATTTCATAGGGAATTCTTCACATGTCACTGTTCGATGTCACAGATTTATGATATTTCATAGGGAATTCTTCACATGTCACTGTTCGATGTCACAGATTTATGATATTTCATAGGGAATTCTTCACATGTCACTGTTCGATGTCACAGATTTATAATGTTTCATAGGGAATACTTCACATGTCACTGTCCGATGTCACAGTGAATAATATTTCATAGGGAATACTACACATGTCACTGTCCGATGTCACAGATTTATAAGATTTCATAGGGAATACTTCACATGTCACTGTCTGATGTCACAGATTCATGATATTTCATAGGGAATGCTTCACATGTCACTGTCCGATGTCACAGATTTATAAGATTTCATAGGGAATACTTCACATGTCACTGTCCGATGTCACAGATTTACGATATTTCATAGGGAATACTTCACATGTGACTGTCCGATGTCACAGATTTATAATATTTCCTAGGGAATACTTCACATGTCACTGTCCGATGTCACAGTGAATAATATTTCATAGGGAATTCTTCACATGTCACTGTCCGATGTCACAGATTTACGATATTTCATAGGGAATACTTCACATGTGACTGTCCGATGTCCCAGATTTATAATATTTCATAGGGAATACTTCACATTTCACTGTCCGATGTCACAGATTTATAATATTTCATAAGGAATACTTCACATGTCACTGTCCGATGTCACAGATTTACGATATTTCATAGGGAATACTTCACATGTGACTGTCCGATGTCACAGATTTATAATATTTCATAAGGAATACTTCACATGTCACTGTCCGATGTCACAGTGAATAATATTTCATAGGGAATACTTCACATGTCACTGTTCGATGACACAGATTTATAATATTTCATAGGGAATACTACACATGTCACTGTTCGATGTCACAGATTTATGATATTTCATAGGGAATACCTCACATGTCACTGTCCGATGTCACAGATTCATAATATTTCATAGGGAATACTTCACATGTCACTATCCGATGTCACAGATTTATAATATTTCATAGGAAATACTTCACATGTCACTGTCCGATGTCACAGATTTACGATATTTCATAGGGAATACTTCACATGTGACTGTCCGATGTCCCAGATTTATAATATTTCATAGGGAATACTTCACATGTCACTGTGCGATGTCACAGATTTATAATATTTCATAGGGAATACTTCACATGTCACTGTCCGATGTCACAGATTTATAATATTTCATTGTACATGTCTCAAGCTTGCTCAAACTTAGTGTGAATCTTACACAATAAAACGTCCTTACTTTTATACCATTTACATGACATCATAAATAACTTTGCTACAGATCCTGCCTGTTCGTTACCTTTGTAGAAGTAATGACCGTCTGTAGAGCTGATCTGGGGGATAGGGTTCCAGTTTGGGATATCTTACTAAGTTCTCTCCCTTGAAAAAGTCTCTATCAAACCCCAGATAGCGGCCCTCTGACGAGGAGATCTTTATGCCACGTATTCTTGTGTCAATACCTCCAGCTAAAACAGAAGGTTTATCAATTCAAACTAAAATTTAAAAACGACTACGGAAAATCTAACGACTGTCTATGAAATGTTCTTCTCTGTGTACATTGTAACTTTTGTATCACTAAATCCGTCCAGCCTTAAGGTTTTGTTAGGTATCACTACCTTTAATAACAAAGCATTATTGTTATTGAAATTGGGAAGATATTCCTTATCTTAATCTTCATGTTGGGAAAATGAAGAACTTTGTGCTAGGGAAGCAGCCTGTCTCTGACTGTAAAACAGACAAAAAATATCACTTATTACATACTTCAATTGTTACTTATTATTTAATAATAATTAACACATGTTTTTATAAAATGCTGATACATCATGTTTTGTTTTCATACTCATCACATTCATACATTGTAAAAGTTCCAGACAAACCATGATACGAAAAATGAACCAAGGACCATTACTCATTATAAAGCAAGCATGTTTGACCTGAACAATTCAATATGCAACACTCCACTATCCTTAAGGGTACGTACTCATATACAGATTTCGGCAACTGCAGTCAAATACAGGAGATTTCATATGGATAGTGTGATTCATGGTGAACACAGAGCCATAACTCCAGTCTTTAGTAGGGCATAAGATCTAGACCCACTTCAGTATCTATGCGACACTCTGCCAGCCTATTCCCATTCATGTACAAAATTTGGCAATTGTAGGCAAGAAGGGTATGAATCATGTCCTACACAAAAGTGACTCACAAACTGACAGACAGACCCTCTGGTAGTTCAGACTGAGGACTAACAAAGTACCCCCGGTATATACAATTATTACATACACTTTCTGTGGATAGGTGAAACATCCAGAGTTGAGTGTCATATGAAAAACACAATTCAATCTTCACAACATTGTACAGGTTAACAATACAAATCACTCATGCATGCAGTCATAGCTTGACAAAGGGACCAATCGGTCTTGAAACATTGTCACACATTTGATATGTACATTGTTTGTGTACAAAGTAAAACTTTGATATTACGGTATACATTTTTATATTAAATATAGTTTCCAAACTTATAAATCTTATTGAAGATAAAAATGTACCTTTACATTCTTTTATGAGGATCATGATGATGGGGAAATGTTCTGTCATGTTTTCTAATATTGTAATATCTTCCACGTCTTTTACTTCCCTGAAATGTATAACATTCAAAAATTAAGTCAATGTGTTTATCTCAATTGCAGAGCATGATCACATTTTTTCCAATGGAAAATGCAATGCTCCAAAACAAAATCATAAATAAACAGAATTGTAATATTTACTTTCTTTTATACTAGGCATTTATAACCAAAAAATTCACTTGCTGGTTATAAATGTCTCTGTATGTTACGGCTGTATATTGATGAAAATAATTGATATGACATATATTATAGGATCAATCATTTATATAATTATAAGGGTAATATCTATCAAAACCTTGTGAGCAATGGAGAAAGTACTGCTTACTTCGTCAGAGACTGCACCAAGGTCTGTATAGTGATTCTTCCTTACTCAAAATAATCTTTTAGCAGAGACTATGTGGTATTTCCCCCATTTGAGTATGTCTATTTTTAATACTTTTGTGGAAAAGCCTGCCAAATAGTGCATCATAAAATAAATTTACATCAGATTTTACAGACATGCCACGTTATTTCTTGCTCACATTTAATTTTTTAGAATTGAAAATCAACCAAACTGAAATATTGACATTTCCACTACACACAGCCTAGATGTTTCTACCGGGCCCAATCTCTGTTATTTCCGTATAACATACATTGGGCCATTGTGACGTCGCTACACTTATGACGTCATAACTGTAACGTTGGAGATTGCACTGCTCCACTGTCAACTAGTGGCTGTTCTCTGTATGGATTTACCCCGACGTTGAAACATGCTCAGACTAATATTATGTCTTTATTTCTGCGTAAACTGTAATTTGATTAACATAAAATGTTAATATAAGGATTGGTTGTCATATTTTTGACATGCATTGGTGTGTGACATACATTGGCTTACCTACATATTTAACATGGGTCGCTAGCGCACACCATTCAATATATAGGTAAGCCAATGTATGTAACACACCAATGCATGTCAAAAATATGACAACCAATCCTTAAATAACAGCTGGTGGGAAAGTAAAAGGATATAATGTATGTACACCCATCTAGACCACTGACAGCAGTGTGTAACATTGACCCATCTAGACCACTGACTGCAGTGTGTAACATTGACCCATCTAGACCACTGACTGCAGTGTGTAACATTGACCCATCTACCCTCAATGACCACAGCATAGTATCATCAACACAAGTTGTCTACGACTAGTAAACATATGAGGATTGAATAACGTTTTTTTCAATTTCATACCGGTACTGGCCATGGCATGAACATTGAAAAAATGCTGTTCAATCCTTAAATTTACATTCTAAATATTTAGTTATTATTGACCTAAATATAGATATTCCCATTTATTTTGATATTTAAGTGTCAGTTTCGTCAGTGCAAACAGGATTCCTGGAACAGCTTAACGTCACCAAAATGTTTGACTATAACAGTTCTCTTATGTTAATCGAGTCAGAAGGAGAAGCTTCAAAATGACACTGATTGATGATAGGTCTATGAACCCAATTTCATTGACGCAATTTCTTTTGGTAATGCTTATAGAGGAACTTGCAGTGGAAATGTAAATATGGTGTAATACAGTAACAAAAACCTGTCGAGGACCAGTGATCATATTGTATAAAACTGAACAGTCGAGGACCAGTGATACATGTAGTAGTGTATAAAACTGACCAGTCTAGTGCCAGTGATAGTAGTGTATAAAACTGACCACTCTAGTACCAATGATAGTGGTGGATAGAACTGACCAGTCGAGGACCAGTGATAGTAGTGTATAAAACTGAACAGTCTAGGACTAGTGATAGTTGTGTATGAAACTGACCAGTCTAGTACCAGTGATAGTAGTGTATAAAACTGACCAGTCTACGACCAATGATAGTAGTGTATAAAACTGACCAGTATAGGACCAGTGATAGTAGTGTATAAAACTGAACAGTATAGTACCAGTGATAGTAGTGTATAAAACTGACCAGTCTACGACCAATGATAGTAGTGTATAAAACTGACCAGTCTAGTACCAGTGATAGTAGTGTATAAAACTGACCAGTCTAGGACAGTCTAGTACCAGTGAAAGTAGTGTATAAAACTGACCAGTCTAGTACCAGTGATAGTAGTGTATAAAACTGACCAGTCTAGTACCAATGATAGTAGTGTATAAAACTGACCAGTCTAG
>NW_018407563.1:172887-195523 GCF_002113885.1 Mizuhopecten yessoensis
TGTAGTAGTGTATAAAACTGACCAGTCTAGTACCAGTGATACATGTAGTAGTGTATAAAACTGACCAGTCTATTACCAATTATAGTAGTGTATAAAACTGACCAGTCTAGTACCAGTGATACATGTAGGAGTGTATAAAACTGAACAGTCTAGTACCAGTGATAGTAGTGTATAAAACTGACCAGTCGAGGACCAGTGTACGTAGTGTATAAAACTGACCAGTCTAGTACCAGTGAAACATGTAGTAGTGTATAAAACTGACCAGTCTAGGACCAGTGTACGTAGTGCATAAAACTGACCAGTCTAGTACCAGTGATACATGTAGTAGCGTATAAAACTGAACAGTCTAGGACCAGTGATAAGAGTGTATAAAACTGGCCAGTCGAGGCCCAGTGTACGTAGTGTATAAAACTGACCTGTCTAGTACCAGTGATACATCTAGTAGTGTATAAAACTGAAAAGTCTAGTGCCAGTGATACATGTAGTAGTGTATAAAACTGACCAGTCTAGGACCAATGATAGTAAAGAAGTGTATAAAACTGACCAGTCTAGTACCAATGTACGTAGTGCACGCAGGTTTTCCTGTTCCCCGCCCTGTACTATCACCCGGGCTGGTAGGTAGTTGTCATCAGAGCCATCTAGAGTCAGCTGTAGCTTTCTGGGGAACATAAATAGGTACACATAAGTTATATCAACACGTAATTAAGTAATATCAACACGTAAGTAATATCAAAGCAATTTCTTGCATAACATAACAGCATCTCAATCCCATATTTGTAACTGGGCCAAATTTGTTTTTAACTCATCAGGATCTTCCTATGATAATTTATACTTATTCGGTATAAATAATACTGGGGTAAAGAACCAACCCCCAATAAGTGTCCAGGAATGTTTACATTTGTTTTCTAGGTTTCAGGAAGATACATAATTATTTATTTGGTAAAAAGGTTAATTAAAGGTACTCTTTGAAATGAAGGAGGTGAAAACTTAACCACCTAGAGCCCTTGACAGTGGCTACTTGAAACTGAAAATATTTGTATAGCAACCAAATCAACCAACAGCAGAAGTTGGTAACATCAAAACTTTGAAATAGCAGAAAAGTAATGAGTGTAAATGAATATTTTTTGGGTTTTGGCAATATGATCAAATAATATATTGGCAAATTGCCATAACAGAACGATAAGAGTAATACGTAAAAGAAACATACAAGGACAAGGTACAATATATAAACAAGAGGTCCAGAGGGCCTGTATCGCTCACCTGTTTCTTTTGTTACATGAAACTGACATATATGAAACTTCAGACCAAATTTGGTAACTAGAACACAAGACATTTTAACATCTCTTCAACTGTTTTCAACAAGTTTTTAACATATTTGACCCCTGTGAATTTGAAATTAGGTCAAGGTCATTTTAATGAGGAAACTTTATAGCATTCCATCCCCGGTACCAACTGGTCAAATATCTTGACCCTGGGCCTTATGGAACTTGAGAAAAAGATTGTAAAAGCTTTTAACCCATGTCGACCTTTGACCCCCGACTAGCACTTACCCGTAAGTTGACCTTTGACCTTATTACTGTGCAGAGGAAATAAAATTGTACTGCTGGTCTACTTAACATACCCAAGTATAATGACTCTAGTCCAAATGGTTCTTAGGATATTGTTGTTTTAAGTTTTCACATATTTGACCCCTGTGACCTTAAAACTAGGTCAAGGTCATTTTTATAAGGAAACTTTATGGCACTCCATCAAAGGTACCAACTGGTCAAATATCATTACCCTTCGTCCTCCAGTTCTTCAGGAAAAGTCGCAGTACGGCACAACCACAAGGCCAAGATAGCTAAATATATTATTCAACTACAATAGTGAATTCAGATCTAGGTTAACCCTTTCACCCCTATGTCACTTTAGTTAACTCTTCCTTGCTTTGATCTGGATGAGTCCATTATGGTCTACAGTGGTGAAAGAGTTAAGATCATTTCAATTAAACGAAATATCTGTAGATACATATACTAGAAAGCTGACATGAGATAAAAAAAGACTCACAAAATCACAGTTCCTTTTTTCATCTTGAGAAGGATCCAGTGGTTCCCTTGACTACCATCACTCTCCCAATAGGTGTCGGGGTCAGCATCTGTCAGACATGATGGTCCAGCCTCGTCATCCTGTGTTAATATAAAACAATAAAGTAAATAGGGTTTAGTCTTCTCTACACCCCTGGAATATGTCATAGCAAAATTGAAGGCTCGGTGTGCGCCACCTTGTTGATGAGACAAGACTAGTTCGATCCTTTGATGTACATCTCGTGGTCACGTAACGGTAAAAATTGACAGGCTTTGAAGTCGGGCATCTCTCCTTTGTAATCTTCAAAGGACATGTATCAGCCTAGCGATTGGTCAGTTTTTATTACCTGAGACCAATCAAACAGCTATCTTTGTGCCTTCAATTTTGCTATGACATATTCCAGGGGTGTAGAGAGCGTAAGTTAGCGTAACCCCTGGGTATCGAGGATGGGCAAGGGGATACCTGAACCGGGGTTGTAAATAGTTGTGTCTTCGGGAGAAAAGGAGGGAGGAATGTAGTGGAACTGGACTGGGTCGATTGTCGATGATGAGATAGCTCAATTGGTATAAGGACACATTTTTGTCATCACAACTACCAAACCGTATTTGCCTATAAGCTGATCATTTGCACTGTTATAAATAAGCATGGGACAATAACCTCTTCTACTTTATATGATTGAATGAATTATCTAAAACATATCATGAAAAACACAGAATTATCAAGGACTTCAATTGGAAAAACAATAATACTGTTGTATGTAGTGCCCTGCAGGGAAGGCAGCATTCCATTGAATCTAGGATACACACACTATTATGTCTATGTAAATTGAACCTAGGATACACACACTATAATGTCTATGTAAATTGAACCTAGGATACACACACACTATTATGCCTATGTAAATTGAACATAGGATACACACACTATTATGTCTATGCAAATTGAACCTAGGATACACAGGCTATTATGCCTATGTGAATTGAACCTAGGATACACAGGCTATTATGTCTATCTAAATTGAACCTAGGATACACAGGCTATTATGCCTATGTAAATTGAACCTAGGATACGCACACTATTATGCCTATGTAAATTGAACCTAGGATACACAGGCTATTATGTCTATCTAAATTGAACCTAGGATACACAGGCTATTATGCCTATGTAAATTGAACCTTGGATACACAGGCTATTATGTCTATGTAAATTGAACCTAGGATACACACACTATTAAGCCTATGTAAATTGAACCTAGGATACACAGGCTATTATGACTATGTAAATTGAACCTAGGATACACAGGCTATTATGACTATGTAAATTGAACCTAGGATACACAGGCTATTATGCCTATGTGAATTGAACCTAGGATACACAGGCTATTATGTCTATCTAAATTGAACCTAGGATACACAGGCTATTATGCCTATGTGAATTGAACCTAGGATACACAGGCTATTATGTCTATGTAAATTGAACCTAGGATACACAGGCTATTATGTCTATCTAAATTGAACCTAGGATACACAGGCTATTATGCCTATGTGAATTGAACCTAGGATACACAGGCTATTATGTCTATGTAAATTGAACCTAGGATACACACACTATTATGGCTATGTAAGTTGAACCTAGGTACACACACTATTATGTCTATGTAAATTGAACCTAGGTTACACACACTATTATGTCTATGTAAGTTGAACCTAGGTACACACACTATTATGTCTATGTAAGTTGAACCTAGGTACACACACTATTATGTCTATGTAAATTGAACCTAGGTTACACACACTATTATGTCTATGTAAGTTGAACCTAGGTACACACACTATTATGTCTATGTAAATTGAACCTATGATACACACACTATTATGTCTATGTAAATTGAACCTATGATACACACACTATTATGTCTATGTAAATTGAACCTATGATACACACACTATTATGTCTATGTAAATTGAACCTATGATACACACACTATTATGTCTATGTAAATTGAACCTAGGATAAACACACTATTATGCCTAGGTAAATTGAACCTAGGATACACACACTATTACGCCTATGTAAATTGAACCTAGGATACACAGGCTATTATGCCTATGTAAATTGAACCTAGGATACACACACTATTATGCCTATGTACCTGCTCTGTGTCTTCAATTCATCAGAACACAGTGATGCTTAAGGCAAATCAGCCTTGATTTACTAGCAAACTGCGGGAATAGATCTTACCCGCCAACTCTCCCTATTTAGGAGGGAGACTACTGATTTTGGACCCTTAAATTTAGTATTTTCAACCAGTGAATTTACTCAACATTTCTTATGTTCTAAGATCTAATTATTTCATCTGAACCTCACAAAGGGTTATTTTGTCTCTAGGGGGTAGATACACACATTTTATTTAGGTTTTAATTTTTGCATGCAGAATCTCCATGGAAATTTCAAAAGTTGGAAAGTATGAATATGACTATCATACATGTTCAATCATTCATCCAATTAGGATTTCTTTTACATTTTTTAATTGAATAAGTTTCCAAGTTGCATGTCCTCTTTTTCTGAAGCATGGATCGATTGAACTTCTCTTTTCAATGTTTACATTACTGACTGTTTCTTAATTTTCTGCATATAAAAGATCAAAATTTATTGTAATCAATTCTACAAAATTAAGAACAGATAAACTAGTGTCAGACAATAATTATGCTTAAAAGAATACTATTTTTTTTCAAAATTGAGATTTGACTTTATATTCAAATCAAAAGTATGTTTTATAAATTTCATGGGTAATGTACATGCGGAGAAAAAAATAGTATCAAGAATTATGAATTTATTTTTGGGTAATTTAAAGTGAACATATTTCATTAAATCTTAATGGCATAAGTCTACATCAAGCACTCAAGTGTGAACATGAGAAATCACAGTAAAATGTTGTCCATTATAAACAACACTTACACAACAGGACGACACGTCTACTGACTCCACGAAGCTTTTGATGCTGCCCAGGTGGTCATTGTCTGGTGGAATGTGCTGGGACATTAGTCTAACCAGCTCCTCGTCCCCCTCCAGTGTCCAACCGGCCGGGATTTCCCTCAGACATGACATGGCCGACACATCACTGTCAGCTAGCCGCACTCTCCGAGTGAGGAACTGGCCTGCAAAGTGCTGCTCTACTGCATCTTCCCAGCTGTTATACAAAAGTGGTATAGCTTTTATCATATGCCTTTACACTAAGACAATTTTCATAAGAAGGGAAAAGGAAATGTGAATAAAGTTGTCCTTCGTAAGATTTTGATATCAATATTAGTGAAAAAAATATGAATGTGGTAGTAATTATGAAATTCACTTCTTGGATTGGCCAATGTACATAATGACTGACAATAGGAAAGTCATATTTGAAAATACATATGAACGATGTGAACAGATACCATGATAGTATTGTATTATAGCTATATGATAACTGGAACATTGAAAGGTCAGCAAGGCCCACCCCCACACACTACCCTTGACCTTGACCTTAAATTGTTTTAACCCCTATATCACATCTACATATCACAGTGTATCACCATGCTAAAGTTCACTTTTGGATAACGAGATTAGGACAGAACAGTCTATTTTTAATAATTATATAACAGTGACCTTGACCTTATACAATTTTAAAACTCCTATTGAACATCTACATTTCACAGTGTATCATCATGTCTAACTTCAGAAAGATTGGGTTTTCGGTTTCCGAAATAATCTCCGGAAACAAAAGTGTGGGCGGACAGACAGATGGACAGAATTAGGACACCTTGGTATTACTATATATAGGGCACCTGCATCTCTGATGCGGGATCCTACTTACAAACAGTTTAAGCTATATCTAAATTAGTTATACATAACAAACATCTTTTAGTAGTTTTACCTGTCTGAATGTTTCCGGTTCTTGTCAAGGGTGTTACTGGGGAGGATTTGTAGAGCGGGATCATCAGAGGCTGTCTTACTGCTGTACTGGAGCACCCAGGCATCACTGTCATATGTGACGTACTCACCTGATGGACAACTTCTGAACTGTAAAAAGCAGTACAACGTATATGGTGTGACTGTGAACATACTAGTCTACGTAATTTAAAAAAAAAAAAATGAAACCTTATCAGTTCACATTGAATCTGATAAATGTTTATATACGGACATATGTACGTAAAAATGTATGTAGGTCTCAAGTCTGGCGTAAAACAATTCAGAATTGAACTAAGCTTCCCAATTAATACAAGGGAGGCTACAAGGCAGATCACACAAAGACTGAACATTCTTTATCTCTGGAAATTTTGAACATCTGCTTTTAGATCATAAACCTATCAGCATAGCAGGAACGTCATATGCATAATGGGCATTACATAACTGCATTCAGAAAAAGTACAAATGTTTAATTAATGAAATTATATCCTGGGGGACAGGTGTTTCAGCACTCAGTTGTTCGGTTCGTGTGAAAGATGTTTTGGTTGCTTGAATACAGTGCAAGATTTTCAGCACTAGTGTTAACTAAGACTAACTTTTCATCCCGGCACTGGGTTTGCATTTTGTGGTTTGATAGTGTGATCAGTATTTTAAGAATCTTCACTCTTTTCATCTTTACAAAAAAGTACCAAAACAACCTATTTTCAGGTACTGAAACTGGAATTGATGTCCAGTAGGGAAGTAAAAATGTAGCAACCATTTACTTTTAAAGCATGTCTTACAGTAAAACCCCACTAACTCGAACTCGTGGGATCACGATCAACAGGTCGAGGAATACATGGTATTCGACGAATCCGAGGTTCAACCGACATCGTCAATCAAGACGTTTTCAAGTTTGAACGTCTTTAAAGATGGTTGAGAATTCGCTTTGTGATTTCCGCTTAATATTGTCATGTCGAAATATGGTTTTACACACCTAGTGAATTAACACTTCCGCCAAATCATCGATGTCAAAACATCGTCTGGAAATAATAAATATGCACACAAAATGATAATGCAACTACAACAGGGTAATGGTACAGTGACTAAATGATACTGACGTTAATCCTCTAATTATCTGATGTCCAGCCGACACCTGTATAAGCACAATGAGCGTGGACCGCAACCTGTGCCTCGAGAATGTTGACAGCATGCGGCTATACACGCGGGTGTGTCTACCAGTTCAACGAATGGATAGGTAAAATACTAAGGTTTTGAGTGGTCGGGGAATAATTAGAATTTGAGCAATCCAAAGATAAATTTCAAAGAATATTTAGGAACAAGGTCGGGACCAAGCGAACTATTCGAGGAATAGGGGGTATTCGAGTTATGCGAGTTCGAGTAAGTGGGGTTTCACTGTATAAGTATACCTGGATTCCATACATCCATAACACTATTTTTGTTTTGCAGGGAAGAATGTTTGATCAGAGGTTATGGCCAGCAAAGCATATAATATTTTGTGGTTTGCCATTTCAGTACTTATTTTTTTTGGTACTGAGATGTTTTGGTACTTGAAGAAGTTTTTTTGATATTTTACAAGATTTTCAGCACCTGAACTGCTGTTTCAACTCAGTACTGCGTTTGCTCGTTATGTCTTGAATGGTGGGCTGCTGATTTTATATTTTCAGATTCTTCAGTATATTTCGTCTTTCCAATAAAGTACAAACCTATTGTGAACCAAAACATCTATCCTCGATATTCAGGGGTTATGCTCATTTCCACTCTCTACACCCCTTGAATATTTCATAGCAAAAGTGAAAGCTCAGTGTGCGCCACCTTGTTGATGAGACAAGAAGACTAGTTCAAAACGTCCATCCTCGATATCCAGGTGTTACCCTCACTTACTCTCTCTACACCTCTGGAATATTTCATAGCAAAATTGAAGAACACCTTAAGCTTATTGATGAGACAAGAACACTAGTTGTTCGAGCCTTTGATATACATCAAAAGAATGTGGCAGTCACTTAAAGGTAAAAAAATGACTGACTTTGAAGTCGGGAGCACGTGTCATCCCTTTGTAATCTTCAAATGACAGATACAGTATATATCGGCCTAGTGATTGTCAGTTTTTTTTTAACCCAAGACCAATCAATCAACTGTCTTTGTGCCTTCAATTTTGCTATGACATAGTCAAGGGGTGCAGAGAGCATTAGTGAGCATAACCCCTGGATATCGAGGATGCAAAACGTCTAGGATTCTTATTTGTTTCTTGATCAGTTTCATTTCATATTAATGACAAACACTGCTATAACACTAATAGGAGCTTCCATCACTTTTTATGACAAAGATATTTTACCTTTCTCACTTTCAGCCATTTCCCTTGAGAATTACAATATTCTTCACCACTAACTACTAATCGAGATTCGTTAGTCAATGTTATCTCTCCCACTTTTTTGCTGCTCTTCTGCACATCCTGATACAATTTAACCACACTTCTGTTTTGACTCTGGTATTCAACTTCTGCTGGAATATAACAGAGACACTCTGGTAGGGCTTTGCCTTCGCTGAAGCATCGAATAGATTCAAATAAGCATCGAATTCGCGCTAGGCGCCGTCTAGAACTCCACGCACTGTTAGTGTTAGTCATGTCTCTCACTGCGTCACTGTGTCGACAACACCTGTAGGTCGGCTACCACAAGACCTTTAATTTCTCGGTCATTATCATTCCTTCTGACTAGATGTGATCATAAAGATTGCTCACTGCATCAGGATGAATGCACTAAAATTAGGAAAGCATATTAACTTATTTCATAGACTGAAAATAACCACATATATATATATTCATTGGCAGTTTCACATTTTTAGGTGTCTTTGCTCCGGAAGTCGTTATCGTATGTAAAGTTAGGTTATAATTCCAAATTGCACTGTTTCGTATTTTCTTAGTAAAACATGTTACTCCCCTTTGACCATTATCAATGACATGGATATATTTCGACATATGTTTTCACGTACACTGTTGGTTTTGGTCTTATAACATCGCTATTTTTCGAAGGGGCTGGCTTAAATTTGTGTGAGGTCTAAACACAGAACCTTAATTGCCATCAAGCACCTTTAATTGGGAATAACCCGCCTGTGATAAAGGACCTGTTACAGGAACAAAAGAATTTTGCCCACAAAGCANCCATTCAAAACGGAACTTCTGATCTGTACAGTACAGATAATAACACACAACAATTTTGTCCCAAACCAGTAAAAACCAGAATGCAGCGAATGTAAGTTGATGGTAGGGTTTATATATAATTATTGCTCTAAATTTGCAAGGTCGACCACAACGTTTCCCGGCCCGACAGTTTGGAGTTCATGCATTTAAAACTATTGCATGTATAGTTAGTCTTTTAGACACACTGGACGATCTCATGTAACGCCAAGACAGAGCCTTTTTTAAACGGCGACGGAAATGGTAAACAAGGAGCAAAACGTTGTCCAGCTGAAACAACAAGCTGTTGGGCTATTTGGTGAGGACAGTGATTTCGGCCCACTGAGAAAACATGCGGTATCAAATAGACACTGGAGTAGGTGATAGGTGGCTCTAATGCAACGCAATTCCTAACACCGCCGCAACATCAATTATTCTTATAAAATGTTCAGAAAGAATCGAGATAATTAGTCAACTGTACTTTAATGAAATATCTTCAATAACATTTGCGGGGGAAAACTCCAAAAACAACAACAACAACAACAACAAACTGCGTAACGCATATGTTTCATAAGTAACTGGGGATGCAATTCAGAATCATACTTTTACAATACATACTTATTCCTCTGTTTGTCCTGAATTCGTAGTGTTCATTTGACCCTCTGCCGTAACCTTCATTAAACTAAATCCTCTGCCGACCTGCATGTCGTACCGACAGATTCTAAACCAAAACTTTCGTAATATAACAACAATTAAGACTTAAGCTTTGCAAATATTCAGAAGGTTCTATTTGTGACAAAATGGGCTGTAATTAGGTACCTAATGATAAAGAATGGAACCATCTTATAACATGTAAGGCAGTGGATATCAATAAAGAGCAGCGCTTTGGTCAAAAGTACATTGAGGTCAGATCTTACGATTGGGATAACACCGTGCAGTGATTGACAGGCAACTGTTGAATTGAAGATAGTGCTACAGGGCTACCATCTAAAGTGGTGACCAAGTCAGTCATGGATGACATAGAGATAAGGAACGAGAGTGTGAACTTCCCGAACCAGACAGGGGGTCATTGCCATATGGTGCATCTAGTATTGTTGTTTTGGAAGGGGAAAGTAAGCTTAAAAGTTAGATTAGAAGTTAGATTAAAATTGCTGCACGTGCCATATTACTTATGTACAATGGAAGGTACATACTCATGAATAGTATTTTTTGTATAGATTGTTAAAAGGACTTGGAGAGAATTTCATAGGTAATCTGGTAGTTTAGAGCTATTAGGAGTATCTGGAGAGAGAGCCGGGCCGGGGAAGGCCTCGGACGACGGGGCCAGGGATAGCCTGGGTCAGCACTTGGGGTGCTTTAGGAATATATAGTTGTTCGATGTTGTAACTCTATATGATCTGTGTGCAGGTAGATTGCTGTTATGTTCCAGAAATATGTTAAAAAAGGACAACTGTTAAAATTAAGAGAGATACGTGAAGTTAATAAAAGTCTGAGTCCACATCGTGACGTTAATAAAAACAAGAGGTCCACATGTTGTCAGCGTGCTATGTAACAAATTGTAAACACTCTTCTCCAGTTCTAACCACTGTTGTCGGAATATACAGAAACCGCGTATTTGTCTTGAATCCCCAGTTTTAAGAATGTTTATAAGTTGTTTTGTATACAAACAGTATTTTATGTTTTTGACACCTTTTCACTGTCAAGCAAAGAGTGCAAATGATATACATGTATCAAAGTTTTACTTTTTACACAAACAATTTAATGTACGTATTAAACGTGTCGCAACGTTTCATGACCGACTGGTCCCTTTGTCAAGATTTGACTGAGTGGGACACGTTTAATACGTACTTTGCTTGTGTAAAAGGTAAAACTTTCATATTACATATTTCCAAACTGATGAATCTTGTTAAAGAGAGTGCGAATAATCATTGTTGTAAGCATACAAGCTCGCAAAAATAGTTTTCAAAAATTGTTTGTGCATGACGTATATCAAATATAAAACAAATCCACAAGTCTTTGATCAGCAGACAAGAGCAGAGCAACCGTTACCATAAAGTAGCATATGGAAAGGAAAAAAAAGAAGCTTAGTGACGAGAAAAATATGAGATGCTTTAAAAAGATCCCACACTATTATAAAACTAAGCTACGTGGTAGCTTTTCTCACTAGGACGAAGAACAAGGACAATATCAATGAAGAACGATATAAAAGGGCCTATCCTACCTTAGTAAAAATGACCCATACATTTCGCGACAATCCGTAATAACCTATTGTGACTACATCGATTCCACTGGGATACAGTCTACCAAGGTGGCAGGCAGATACATGTAGCCAGCGTTCACACATGGAAAAGTAGAACACCGTATGGAAAATCGCATTGCATGTTCTATATTACATTTTACATATAGTAAGTCTAAGAAAGTTCTCCAAATGGTGTCCACATGAATACATTGCCATATAAGATACATGTCTTCATCTTCATAGTTATAGAAAGTACATTTTTATCATCTTTTATACCAAATTTAAACAGAAGCGTCGTTGTGCCTATTATTCTGTGATAGATTTTACACTGATTTTTATTTTGGAATGACATCATGAGTGCAGAGTCGTGGGAACAATTAACCAACCAAACTATGGGTAGCTCTGGGGAGCCCACTTTCACCTATTGATGCATGCTGCTCATGGAATATATGGAGCAAACACTCGTACGTGCTTATCGAGAACCGCCTCAAACTATGGGAAAGATATGTTAACGGTACATGTATCTTACAAGTGGTCAAAACAGGTGAGGTGAAATACACACCCTAATTGGATGTTGACACGTTACTTTTAAGACTGACATCTGGATTAGGAAGAGGCGAATGGCAAAACAGCTCCTCTTTATGTACCCGTATTCGTAAGGAGCGCTGCCGATTCTATAGAATTGCTAATGTAAAGAAAAAATATTTACCCATAACAATACCCCAACCACCCATCGCACCAAACACTGGGCGTGGTATACATACTATTGAGTATAGGGATATGAACCATGGGAAGTTATATATATGTAACAGGTACTGACTACGGAGGCATGGTAGTCTAGTGGTAAGACGCCGGTCCCGTGACCGAAGTCACGGCACGACACTGTTGTATCCTCGAACAAGATACTTTTCTCCACTTGTTCCAGTCTACTCAGCTGTTAATGAGTACGTGGTTAGGCAGTGCTGGAATTATTGAATGTGAGAGCCGAAATGGCAGCACCGGCAGCTCCCCAGGGAGTTTAGAAAGATATTGGTTGGTTGCAAAGGCCCTATAACCATGAATAATAATTTGTAAACCGCTTTGAGATTACCTAGGTTGTGGTAAAGCGGTATATAAGAACCTCTAATTATTAATAGTATGTGAAAATACAGACCAAGCGGAAAAAATGAAAACGAAAATGAAAAAGAACCGAAAACATATATAGATCTACCTGAATAGTATAGTTTAAGCATTGTTTTTAAACATGAAAGGGGTGTCTAAAGCATTTGCAATACGACCATCTCATCAGCAATCCCCATGTAAACAAACAATATCATTAAGCTGGGTTTTTTATAATTAAAAGTTATAGACAGGACCGGGATGATTAACCAAATGCCAAGCAACAGCGGCGACCATACAAAGATTCACATCCTAGAATGGGTCAACCCTCAAGTGCCGGAAAGGAAGGACAACTGGAAAAGGAGTAAAATGAATGAATCTAGATTTAAAGGGCTGATGAATTGATGAACATTGATAACGGGGCCCCCACTCATCAGTTTGACTGCAGTTATTAGAACGCAGGCCGAGATTCAGTGCAATTTGTGTATGTTAGTGTCATCTGGGACATTGACAGTATCAATTAATGTTGTCCTAGCAAGGCTACAGAGCCAGCTCCCTAAGGTCTAGTTTCGTGGGCAGCACACGCGTGTCTGTGTCTATGAGTGTATACTGAAGGTATTTTGACCACTCATGAATGGTGTGAGCCTATACTCCCTTCTCTTGATTGATATTGATACAAGAAAATACATGAACATTTTGTTTCATTATGAAATAGTCATATTTACTTGAGCATTAAATGGGATAAATGTATATAACGACATATATAACAACATTATTGTATGAATAGAGACATAAATAAAATTAATAGCGGTATACATTATAGAACACCTTACATAATGTATTCTTTAATTGACTGTCCATACATTATGTATTATAGATGTATATGTCTTTTATAGAAAGTATGATTGAAAAACATACATACAAATTTTTCATGCAGCATGATATGAATATAATAATAATGTCTTATTTTATTTCTATACAATATTTATATTACACTTTAAGTGAAATAATAGCTGGTATTTATATCATTATTTTCTAATAGCATAACTTATTGCTGTTGAGATAAAAAAAAAAAAAAAAAAAAAAAAAAAAACAAAAAAAATCCACTACCAGAAACTATGAATGATATATACACTCCAAACTCGAAATACAAATCACTGTTACATATATGTATCAAGTGAATCAACATCAAAGTCGAAGTTAAAATCACAAAAATCTACCAACAATGTTTCCGTGTTTGAAATGTAGAACTATAATCCAATTTGAAAAACAAACAACACTTGGAAAAAATAAAAGTGAAGTCAGAGATCCTGGAATGGAACTACGTCACATAATAACATTCCTTTTGTGTTTTCGGATACTTTCCGCGCCACTTTTACCACTTTATATGTCTAATCACACGTTGCCATCGTCACTATCGTCACTTTCGTCGAGCATATCCTCTTCCTCCTCTTCATTGTCATTCATTTGATTTTCAAGCAAGTCATTTTCCACACAGAAAAGTCGAGTATGTGCTCCCCAATATCAACAACAAAGTTATAGGTTTTTGGATGGTTATCCATCTCTACCAGCAGTTCAAGAAACTGATTGTCCTCACTGTTTCCAAACGCCATGTGTGACTTCACATTACCACCAATGGTTGGGAAATGGACAGGCTCCATGTGTAGAAAACAGTGTCATAAGAAAAGAGAAATACTCAAAACACTGGAAAGTGATTAACAATCTTAGAGGATGGAATGACCCCCGATATCTCGCCAAGAAAGGTGGAATGGAAGAAGGTGAATGGGTTGTCACCCATCGCCGAGAAGTTATGCCAGTGTGTGTTCTAACTTGTGTCAGGAATTTGTACCCAAATCCTAAAGGACAGTCATACATGGGACATAAGTGGGAATAACTGTGAATAGAATGGAGTTTATGGAATAATATCATTCAACAAAAAATGATGTTTACATCATTTAAACCAAAATTATAATTCTGAACGATAGTGTCTGTTAATTGTTTTTGTTTTCCACAGCTTGTAAATGTAAACACACACAGTCAATTCACAATTATCATGAGACATATCATGTTGCACATAACTGTACAGAGCAGGACCTCTTCTCACACAAACTGAGTTTGGCTGCTGACCTGTCACATACATTTTTTGTAGAGATTAGGTAACCAATGGTTTGCCTGGATACCGAATCCCGGCCTTTAAAGCATGAGGAAAAGACGCTATTCCTTCCGGAGCTACCACGATGTTAACGATGCAGTAGTCTCTATTGGTTTTTATTTGTAATCTTTTCTAAATCCCCCACCCTTCCGACCCCATAATCAGAAGAAACAAAAACAAAGGTACTACAATTCTGTTCACCGTTGGTCAATACAATATCTGAGTAGTTAGGTATCGAACTGTCATCTTTTAGAATTATATGTCCCTTTGGCGTCATCAATATATGTTCAATCGCATTATCAAACCATTCGCTATCTGCTTACAACACTTAAAACAGAGCCCCAATATGAATAAGAGGGCGCCATGCACTTGCAAAGCTGACGCGTGTCATGGTGAAGTACCACCAGTCTGTAATTGTATTAACTAATAATATTTATATATAACTCATGACATACGTAACATTGGTGCACACTTTCCTTTTTCTTTTCTTTTGGTTAATGTTCGCATGTTGAAGAGATCCCAGCATATTTTTATATATCCGGTTAAACATAACAATAAAACACAGAAATATAATATAAATTTATTTCACTGCAGGATGCAAATTGTTTTTTGAAGAAAAAAATGACATTGTTTCTGCTGATATATTCGGAGAGAAACAATTTACATGTGTGATTTATTTAATAAGAAATATGCACGCATGACCTAAATAAAATATATGCATGTGTGTCCATTTAAAAAGAATTCGCACGTCTGGCTAATTATAAAAAATACACATGTTAATGATTTAATAACGTTATACACATGTGAGTTTTAAGTATGTATGATAAACTAAATACAACACGCATGCTCTTACAGATCGAGTCCTGTATTTACTTCATGCTACTGACATGTTCGGTTTCGTAAGTATATTCAAAAATCGTATTGCCTATAAAACAACCGAAATTTGTAAGATGATATTATATCGTGTAGATATATTATTATTGTACACAGCTAAGTTTATACAATTTTCTTTGCGTTTTCCTCGCCTGCAGCATTCCTGTCTAATGACAGTTTAGCGACCGATGTCAGCGCATGACATTCTTAGTCTTCACAAATTTACCATTCTGATAACAATACCATATTAGGAATCATTGATACACGTCATAGGTGGCAATGGTTTACAGAGTATCTGTGCTTTGTTTAACAAATACTGTTATTTTATACAAACATGTAGTGATTTCAATACTAGACCAATCACCAATACAATCCTTGTGTTATAATGGTTTAACAGACAAGAATTATATGTACTTTATAAAAAAATATTTAGATGGAGAGAAATCATGTTTCATGTAGTGTTGTTAAATGAAAAATATCATTTCAAGAAAAACCTGCTAACAAAGTCAATATGTTGCCTTGTCCCAAAATTAACTGCTTTTCAAATTTTTCAATTTTCGAACTTGGTAAGATCTATACTAAATAATATACTTGTACATATTAAATGGATTTTAATATTGACTTTAAATATACATCAATCATTTAATGTTTATAAAAATTGGCATAAATTTACTGCATTTGCAATAAATTGAAACATTTGGACAACTCCCATTCTTTTTTGGCGGAGTTTACTTAAAACAAGACGCAAATAGTCCTATAAAAATAGGTTAATGTAACAATATTTTACGCTAGTACGTACGAAGGCAGCATTATAAACTGGTCAGTTAAATGTAATAAAAAGTTAAAAACGAAATAGGATAACACAAGAAAAAACGGTACAAGGAGTGTATTAAAATACAAACGAACATTCATCATGTCATTAAATATGTTAACAAGCGTCTACCATGATATACACTGTAATAAAGCCAGTATATACCCTTTCTTTATGAAACACGTGTGATGAAGCCTGCAGTTACGTCGATTGGCTAGTTCCGTGTGAATTGTATTCATACGCGTGGGCAAGACCTTTTTCTTTTCTTACGAAGCGTTAAAATGACGCCTTGTTTCAAGAGATTATATTTTAGTAATCAAACATTCTCCCAAACTGTCTGATGCAAATCATCGGTCATTATAAATTTCGGAGCTTAAACAATTACAGCCTTGTAAATGACGGCCAGTACAAGAAACAATTTAACACAATACAAGTATGACAACGAACAATCACCTTACTTAATCGTCGACAAATACTTGCACATGTGTAACACAATCCAAAACACTTTCAACAAACCATTAGCATTCTTTGCCTTTCAAGTTAGTTTGAGCATTATATTCGATTAAAAAAAACATTCTGGTTGGAACATTCAATATCCCCATCAATTATTATGTAAACATGGATAATTCCGTAGGTGTCAAAATGCGCCGTCCGTTAGTTGTGTATGACACCGTTTCGCACCAAGTGACGTCACGCCCGACATCACGAACAGACAGTCTCCCAGGCTCTAGTAAATTAAGGATTTGTTATACATAATTTGTAAATATGTAAATAATTTCATGTGTTTAGAATATATTACGGATGACTTCATTCATGAATCCAGGCTGTTTCTTTGGCTTTTTCTTCTTTTGCAGGTTAATTTGACATTCTTTCGGTTTTGAGTGATTTAGTAACATGTTGACGATCAGCTTGCGATGACGACAAACAGAAACCAAGTTGGGAAAAAAAACGATGGTAAGTTCGTCATATGATAAAAAGAATATGTCATTTGTTTCTTTTCATATACAATCGTTTACTACATGTAGTTTTCAGTTTTGCTCGCTTAGAAGGCAAATAAAATAATCCAAACTCATATCATAAATATCATACGCAGGGAAACTCATGACAGATCTTTTAATCAAATTGAACCTTCGTCATTTAATACTTTTTTTTATACTTTCGTCGTATAATGAAAAATGTTATAAAAAAAAAGTTTTATTTTAATAAATGTGCAAAGGTATCATGTAATCAAATGAAATAGGAATCGAAATGCATGATGCATCAATCAAAGTATAGTATGGCAGCGATCGTAACAGTTCAGTCCTCAAGTGTTGACATGCTGTACAAGTGATGTTGTTCCATTTCAGTCATATTCAACTCAGCATAATGGTGATCTGTAAGATGAAGTGGCATATACATATTGATACATCTGACAAGACAATCGAAATCATATAAAAATGTCCCACGATCGCAATCACATTTAACACTTGATAAACAAACATCTTCTGTGGGTGATAGTACAAACTATCAACCGTTGAAAGGGATTAAAGACATGCTGTCATAGAACTTGATGATTTTGAGCAAAAAAAGCGAAAGAAAACATTTGCTATTGACGTTACGCATAATAAATTAAAAAACATTTATCAGATGGAGATAATACCGAGTATCACCCCATGGAGAAGCTAGTGTTGCGAGACCGACATATTCTAAAGATGACTCTTATATCGTAATATTTGTATTATAGAAATTTACATATCTGAATGGCTTAGAACTTTCCGTGCATATAATTTTACCTACACTTATTTATGTATACCAAGGTTAACACAGTCATCTGAGCGTCAATGTAGCAATGATAACGTTTGTTATCTCTTATTTTTCTGTTTTATTTAGATTATTATTCGCGTGAATTGATTTTTTTTTATGAATTTGCACGTTCTTCCTTTGAAAGGAAAGGAAATTAATTGTTAAATATTTTCTACAACACACTATATACTTTCTTAATGTGTATGAAACAAACAAAAAACGTACCTTCTTTTTTGGCAGTAGCGGGAGCTGTGTCAGTTGTTTGTTTCATTCTACAATCATAGTCATAGAAACAATGACTATAGATAATCACTTCAAATCAAACTGCTCCATGTATTTATAAACATTTTTGAAAAGTTTCACCGAAGTGAAATGTATCAGTTTTTGATATTATTTATGATTGTTCTTGCATTATCCCTCTCAAACTGACAAACGAGACAATCATTGGCATTCTGTTTGCATTTGAAGGAGACAAGTATTCAAACAAGCATTGTTTATATAAGTTATGCAAACTTGGACATACCGGATGATATAGACAACAGCAGCTACCAACAGAAGAAAAACTATCCCCAACAACGCTGAAAGGACAGGAACATCTACTCCGTCTGTCGGGGAATCATTAGTACTTCCGGTAGACGACATTTCTGTTATAACACAGCGATACGTTATATTGAATTATTTAAATTCATTAACTTACAACTAAATGATAGAAAGAAGAGGTAAATTAGTGACGTCACGAAGTTGACAATTTAGAATTTTAATTCGTTATATTAATAACTGCAATACCTTCACACGTTCCATCAGTCTGAAAGCAAGGTCTACCTCGGCAACTGTCAGCACAGGATTTTTCGCATCTATATCCATAGGTACCAGGTTCGCACTCTTTATATAAATCAAAAGAGACATGTAAATTAAATCACTCATTATGACAATACTATCAACTTTCGCGGTGATTGACAAGTTAAATTACAGTTTTTCACTTAAATATTTCGACGATTAAATTTATCTAATTTGAAAAAAATTAAACCAATATCTAAATATATTTACCTGCACAAATTCCTGATGTTTGTTCACAAATTTGGCCTTTGCAGTTAGTCGGACAGGTTTTGTTACAATGGACACCAGACTTGCCAGTTTTACAGCCTAAATGTGTAATTGGTTACCAAATTGACAGTGTTATTATTTTGTACAATGTTGAGAACAATGCATCAAAACAATACTGTTAGGACCTGGAGGACAATGATAATGGACAAATACAATACTGTTTGGACATGGAGGACAATGATGATAATCAAAACAATACTGTTAGGACCTGGAGGACAATGATGATAATCAAATACAATACTGTCAGGACCTGAAGGACAATGATCATGGACAAATACAATACTGTAAGGTCATGGAGAACAATGATAATGGACAAATACAATACTGTTAGGACCTGGAGGACAATGATCATGGACAAATACAATACTGTTAGAACATGAGGACAATAATGATTGACAAATACAATACTGTAAGGACCTAGAGGACAATGATGATAATCAAATACAATACTGTTAGAACATGGAGGACAATGCTAATGGACAAATACAATACTTTTAGGACCTGGAGGACAACTGTAATAAACAAATACAATACTGTTAGAACATGAGGACAATAATGATTGACAAATACAATACCGTAAGGACCTAGAGGACAATGATTATAATCAAATACAATACTGTCAGGACCTGGAGGACAATGATCATGGACAAATACAATACTGTTAGGACCTGGAGGACAATGATGATAGACAAATGCAATACTGTTAGGACATGAGGACAATGATGATAGACAAATACAATACTGTTAGAACCTGGAGGACAACGATGATAGACAAATACAATACTGTTAGGACCTGGAGGACAACTATAATAAACAAATACAATACTGTTAGGACCTGGAGGACAATGATAATGGACAAATACAATACTGTTAGAACCTTGAGAACAATTATGACGGACACATACAATACTGTTAGGACTTGGAGGACAATGATTGTAGACAAATACAATACTGTTAGGACCTGGATGACAATGATGATAGACAAATACAATACTGTTAGGACCTGGTAGACAATGATGATAGACAAATACAATACTGTTAGGACATTGAGAACAATTATGACTGACAAATACAATACTGTTAGGACCTAGAGGACAATGATTATAGACAAATACAATACTGTTAGGACCTGGATGACAATGATGATAGACAAATACAATACTGTTAGGACCTGGTAGACAAAGATGACGGACAAATACAATACTGTTAGGACCTGGTAGACAATGATGATAGACAAATACAATACTGTTAGGACCTGGAGGACAATGATGATAGACAAATACAATACTGTAAGGACTTGGAGGACAATGATGATAGACAAATACAATACTGTTAGGACCTGGTAGACAATGATGACGGACAAATATAATACTGTTAGGACCTGGTAGACAATGATGATAGACAAATACAATACTGCTAGGACCTGGAGGACAATGATGATAGACAAATATAATACTGTTAGAACCTGGAGGACAATGATGATAGACAAATATAATACTGTTAGAACCTGGAGGACAATGATGATAAACAAATACAATACTGTTAGAACCTGGAGGACAATGATGATAAACAAATACAATACTGTTAGGACCTGGAGTACAATGATGATAGACAAATACAATACTGTTAGGACCTGGAGGACAATGATGATAGACAAATACAATGCTGTTAGAACTTGGAGGACAATGATGATAGACAAATACAATACTGTTAGAACCTGGAGGACAATGATGATAGACAACTACGTTACTGTTAGAACCTGGAGGACAATGATGATAAACAAATACAATACTGTTAGGACCTGGAGTACAATGATGATAGACAAAAACAATACTGTTAGGACCTGGAGAACAATTATGACGGACAAATACAATACTGTAAGGACCTGGTAGACAATGATGACGGACAAATACAATGCTGTTGGAACCTTGAGGACAATGGTGTTTACTACAACCTAATTTCTTGCAATCACCTTCGCAGTATCCCTCAGTCGTACAGTCGTCAAGGAGACAATTGGAAGGACAAGGGTCACAGCGGTCACCAAATCTTCCTACTGGACAATCTATACGGGAAAATGTTACAGTTTACTGCGCTCCACTATTCATACATGGTCGACCATTTTGTTAAACAAGTGTTTCTTTAAACATAATTGGAGGGAAACTTTAATTCATCAAACCTTTATGTATCTAGATAATATTATGAATGTTTTAGCGTAGAAAAGCATCTTAGAATGTATTTTGAATATGTCTTAATACCATATGAATTTCATTGAATTTATCGAAACAAATAACGTGACAATATATCCATTAGCTATTTTGAAATAATCTTTTTTGTAAACGATTCTGGACAGTGTGTATCGGATGCTCTCTTATTACATGTAGATGTGTACCTGCGCATGCTCCGTTTGCTTGTTTACAAGGCATCCCGTTACACACATCCGGACAATTATTATCACAATTGTAACCGTATGTTCCGACAGCACAATCTGACGATAGAACACCACAAAGCATCATTTGTTAATTTGATCAAAAACACATCAGAGCATTTCCCGAGACTTGGTAAAAGGTGTCATATTGAGACTTAGATTAATTCCCTCTATATGTAAAGCATTTCAGAATCCAGAACACCTGTAGCTAAATATTTCAATATATTGTTCATTTTGAAACGTCATTGACCTAAATTATGGAGGTTCAACAAATCCCCTGAAAGTTGTGATAGTCACCATAAATTCTAACCTTCATATAAGACCCAAATTAGAAAATAAGAACTCATATCTGTAATTTGAATGTTTAGATATTGTACGCTAGTTACTTAAATGGTACATAGACAGGTTTACATAGTCAATAGTAAAACCCTAAGACTTCTGTCTTCATTAAAAAAGTTCACCGGACTTATAACATGTCAATCTCTTTTGCAACCCAACTGAATGCTACGAAATTACATGATATCTAAAGTTCATTTATTTAAATAGGTAATGCGGAGCTCAATTCTCTTTTACTAGCAAACCGGCCCCATTTCAAAATAGATATTGTCATGCCTAGTTTTATCTTTTGTGCATTGTTCCAAAACCCAGGCCGTTACACCTCCCCAAAGCTACTAAAGGAAAATGAACCGACACACGACCTAAGTATATAAATGAACTTTAGAAATTATGTCATATCGTAGCATATAGGTAGATGTCAAAAGAGATTGACATGTTACAAGTCCAGTGACGATTGTTAGCAAGACACAATTTTTATGTCTTAATACTGACTATGTTAACCTCGCTACGTATCATTTTCGTAAATGAATGACGTACAGCTTCAACAAATCCAAAAGTTCCAATGTTAAATTAAGGTCTTTAAAATGAGGGGTTCAAAATGTGGGGGGTAACTATAGCATCTTTTATTGAAGGGG
>NW_018407563.1:195529-198256 GCF_002113885.1 Mizuhopecten yessoensis
GGGCTTGTTGAACCTTAAGGGAAAGTTATCTGTGTATTCAATATATGAACTAAAAAGTTCAATTATTATTTTGTTACAAAGAAAAATGGTTTTATCTTTTAGAATAGTGAAATTGTTATGCCTTTCTGTAGGTTTACTTGACTACGGAGAGCACGGTTCCATATCCTACTTTGTCAATAGTTTTTATTTATTATCTAATCTTAAGGAACTATTATTGTAAGTCACGTCAAAAGTCTGTTAAATATGTATGTAAAATATACTCTGTACAAACTATTTTTGGAGATATAGAATATTGTATGTTGTTTTCGTTATAGAATAACAAACTTCTCTAACTTTTGATACAAAACAAATGCCCTATCCTCACCAACAGACCAATCATACAATAATACACAATAATGACATTATACCTTACACATATACCTTATTTTCACTATTGGCAAAGACCCGGATGACACTTTCCGGCAAATAATGCCGTAAAGTGGTCCAGTGTTGTAAACACAATTATATCGTGTGACTACAAATATATAGGACATGCTGAATCCGTATATTGACTTTTTGTCAAGGCCGTCAAATTGTATATGGCAACTAAAAAAAATACAGGGCAACGTAAAATATATTGATATGGTTGCATAGTATAATTTTTTCAAATTATGTCGACAAACCCTCAATACGAATTTCAACAGGCAGAATAAAATACAAAAGCAAAAAAGACATTTCAAAACATCACAATTAGAATACCTTTACATTGTATTTTCGGAGCGCTACGTTTCCTCTAGCCAGTATTAGAAGCACATTACCTGTATACTGTCTAATTAAAGTGGAACACACATAATCTCGTCGTCAATAGATATAAATTTAAATATACTTTAAGAATTGTATATAGCAAAGAAATAACAATGATAAGACCAGGTGTTTTAGAATGTTATATAGTAATAAACATTAATACCTGCACATTGTCCGGTTTGAATATTACAGACCCCATCCTGACAGTTTGATGGGCATGTCTTATCACAAGTTCCGCCATAGAAACCGTCTTTGCAACCTAAAGTAATGATCAATTTAAACATGTTAACATACCTGTTGCCACCGTAGAAAAGTACCCTCATTTCAAAACACCACAATTAAAATACCTTTTCACTGTATTTTCGGAGCGTTACGTTTCATCTCGCCAATATTAGAAGCACATTACCTGTATACTGTCTAATTAAAGTGGAACACACATAATTTCGTCAGCAATAGATATACATTTAAATATACTTTAAGAATGGTATATAGCAATATCTATAAATGGTATATAAAACAGTATTTTAGCAATGAACAAGTGTTTCTACAAAATAATTAAATATATATTATCAAAATAGTAAAGAGATAAAATCCCTTAAGAAATGGAATGCTCTTTTTGCATTAGACTGGAATGCCATCTGGCTACTATAATTGACAGGAAAATCAAGGATTTTTACACAGAATTTTAACCTCTGAATATAAACTTAAACAAATGCAGATATCAAATGGTCTATGTAACTAAGAAGTACATGAAACCCAACAACATCTTTTTAGTGAGACAGGTTTAGTAAAACAATTTGGTTCAGGATAGAACAATTACTAAATGAATGTCTAGCAACAAGCAATGAACAGAAAAGGAAAGAATCTTTGGTTTCTCAGAATATAACGATAATATAAATAAACTATGTTATCTACTCATATTTCAGTCTCAATGGCTAATTTGGAAGGCAAGACATTTGAAAATGAAGATAAAATTCCACTATCATTATTTAATAGGATAACATACCAATTGAAAAATACAGCAGATAATATAATAAGTGCAAACAGACAAAATCATACATTCATTGCTTTTAATTCATTCATTGAAATCACATCTATTAATAATACAAATACAACTATGTTGCTACTGTAATGAATAAGTAGACAAGAATTGTTTGTGATAGGATGTGCTTTAATATATTGTACCGAGTCTTTTAAAATTTACCTTCTCTGAATAATGAAAATAATGAGTGAATGAATGAGCCTGTGTGATAATTGAAATAAAAAAGAAATAATATATAGTTTACATGGAATGCAAGAATAATATATATTCATTGTACTGGGTTTTTGTTATTTCAATCTGAAGAAAATTTACATAATAAAAAACAATGTATACTGGTAATAAGAATGAAGTAGAATGATGTAGAGGAAAAGTAATAAGTAGAACAATGTATGCAGGTAATAAGATGAAGAATGATGTAGTGATATGTAAAACAATGCTGGTTATAAGATGAAGAATGATGTAGTGATATGTAAAACAATGTATGCTGTTTATAAGATGAAGAATGATTTAGTGATATGCAAAACAATGTGTGCTGGTTATAAGATGAAGAATGATGTAGCTATATGTAAAACAATGTATGCTGTTATAAGATGAAAAATGATGTAGTGATATGTAAAACAATGTATGCTGGTTATAAGATGAAAAATGGTGTAGTGATATGTAAAACAATGTATGCTGGTTATAAGATGAAAAATGAAGTAGTGATATGTAAAACAATGTATGTTGGTTATAAGATGAGGAATAATGTAGTGATAGGTAAAACAATGTATGCTGGTTATAGGATAAAGAATGATGTAGCTATATGCAAAACAATGTGTGCTGGTTATAAGATGAAGAATGATGTAGCTATATGTAAAACAATGTATGCTGGTTATAAGATGAAAAATGATGTAGTGATATGT
>NW_018407563.1:200962-231945 GCF_002113885.1 Mizuhopecten yessoensis
AAATGATGTAGTGATATGTAAAACAATGTATGCTGGTTATAAGAGGAAGAATGATTTAGTGATATGTAATACAATGTATGCTGGTTATAAGATGAAGAATGGTGTAGCTATATGCAAAACAATGAATGTTGTTTATAGGATGAAGAATAATGTAGTGATATGTAAAACAATGTATGCTGGTTATAAGATGAGGAATGATGTAGTGATATGTAAAACAATGTATGCTGGTTATAAGAATGATATGATGCTAAGCATATACAAATATGCAAATTATTGAAATAAACATTTTGAGAGAAAAGAAAAAAAAATGTTATAGCAAAGAAATAACAATAATAAGACCAGGTGTTTTAGAATGTTATATAATAATAAACATTAATACCTGCACATTGTCCGGTTTGAATATTACAGATTCCATCCTGACAATTTGATGGGCATGTCTTGTCACAAGTTCCGCCATAGAAACCGTCTTTGCAACCTAAAGTAATGATCAATTTAGACATGTTAACATACCTGTGACCACCAAAGAAAAATACCCAAATTGTATTGGATCAAAGACGTGTAAATCAAAAAACATTAACTCACTAAAAGCTGTTATATTAAACCGAAAGTATAAAAGCGTCAAATTTATTTTAGTTGAATTCCAAATAATTTCCAGTATTTATTACTCTTATCATTTAGATAGTACTACAATGACTGTCTATAACCTAGTCAGTGGAATATGGTTCTTATGAGGAATAGTACATTATTTTCAAATCCAAGGGTTTTCAGTTTTTACCTTGCCTCGAAATGAATAGTCAATGGTATTTTATAAGTTATTTTATAGGCCATCGCCTGAAACATTCTTTAATCACTTTGGCACTTATCTTTCAATTTTGATATTAGAAAAGTCATTGGATATTGGAATACATTTTTTAATTTTCAAAAATGTACAGCAATAATCTTTGTAAGATACTACTTTCAGCGATGTTTGTTTAATGTTTGCAGCAGCAGAAGAAAATTACACGGACTTTACAAGTAGCAAGAATAAGACCAGGGCCCGATTTCATGAAACCGACCTCATGCTCTAGCCTCTAGGGTAGAATTTGTGCTCAAACCAACTTTTTTGTAACTCACATAAATCATGTGAAAGTCAAATATAAAGATTGGAAACAGTATTTGGCTTTAAGTCTCTTTAATTGTTATCTAAATTATTGACAAAATAAGATGTCATTATTGATTTACAAACGGAACAAGAAATTTGGCTTGAGCACTAAATCCATGCTTGAGCATGAAAACGGTTTCATGAATACGGGCCCAGGTGTTTTGGGAGGATAAGCACCTTCTATATCATGTCAATCTTGGTTGAATCCTAGTAATGTAACGTTCTCAAAGAGAGAATCAGTAAAGTTACAACGGGACTACAAGACACGCCAACAGTCAACAGTCTAGTGACAACGGGACTACAAGACACGTCAATAGTAAACAGTTTAGTGGTAACAGGACTACAAGACACGCTAATAGTCAACAGTTTAGTGGTAACGGGACTACAAGACTCGCGAATAGTCAACAGTCTAGTGACAACGGGACTACACGACACGTCAATAGTCAACAGTCTAGAGACAACGGGACTACAAAACACGCCAATTGTCAACAGTTTAGTGACAACGGGACTACAAGACACGCCAATAGCCGACAGTCTAGTGACAACGGGACTACAAGACTCGCGAATAGTCAACAGTCTAGTGACAACGGGACTACACGACACGTCAATAGTCAACAGTCTAGAGACAACGGGACTACAAAACACGCCAATTGTCAACAGTTTAGTGACAACGGGACTACAAGACACTCCAATAGTCAACAATCTAGAGACAACGGGACTACAAGACACGCCAATAGCCAACAGACTAGTGACAACGGGACTACAAGACTCGCCAATAGTCAACAGTCTAGTGACAACGGGACTACAAGACACGCCAATAGTCAACAATCTAGAGACAACGGGAATACAAGACACGCCAATAGTCAACAGTCTAGAGACAACGGGACTACAAGACACGCCAATAGCCAACAGTCTAGTGACAACGGGACTACAAGACTCGCCAATAGCCAACAGTCTAGTGACAACGGGACTACAAGACACTCCAATAGTCAACAATCTAGAGACAACGGGACTACAAGACACGCCATTAGCCAACGGTCTAGTGACAACGGGACTACAAGACACGCCAATAGCCAACAGTCTAGTGACAACGGGACTACGAGACTCGCGAATAGTCAGCAGTCTAGTGACAACGGGACTACAAGACACGCCAATAGTCAACAGTCTAGTGACATCGGGACTACAAGACACGCCAACAGTCAACAGTTTAATGTAGTTTTTAACGGTATTTTTATATAGCTACTTGCAATAGTGGAAAAGAGAGCATTAATTATAAGAGAACATCGGAGTTTTCTCAAAAGTGTATTATGTAGTACAGTGTTTCCTTTGTCATCAAGCAAGCCTTGTGAAACGTTCTACAAATATGTTTCAAAGGTTACGTTTTCTGTCCATTGACAAGTGTTCTAAGTGTTAAGCACTTGTAAGCCTCGTTTCTACAGCAATCACATTCACTTACTAGAAGCGATGTATTATAAATTATTTGTAATTAACTAGTGTTGCATGATAAAAATCAAAAGTCATTTTACAAAAGACAACTGTGTATTTTGCTGTTTACGAATATTTGAAGGTATACACGTGTATAAGGTATATTTAACGATGGGTGTTTTATCGACCGCAAACGGAATACCAAAAAGAAATATATATGATTACCTGCGCATGCGCCTGATTCCCCATCACAAACGCCTCCATAACAGTTAGATGGACATTCCAAACATCTCTCTCCACTTTTGTAGTGACCATCAACACAAACTGGACAAGGATATAAACAGATAACAATATAGAACGACACAGTCCATTACTGCAAACAGTGGTAGGATGCCGGGCTCGTGACCGAAGGGTTGCGGGTTCGAGTCACGGCACGGTACCGTGTTGTATCTTTAAGCAAGATACTTTGCTCAGCTTCTTCCAGTCTTCTCAGCTGTAAATGAGTACGTGGTTGGGCAGTGCTAGAATTGCTCAAGGATACAACACATTGCCATGCCGTGGCGCGAACCCGCAACCCTTCGGTCACAAGCCCGGCGTCCTACCACTGGACTACCGTGCCTCCCACTGGTCACCACTAGTGAACGAAAATTCAATGTTTTGCATACAAGACTCAGGTATAACTGCCGTTCCTTGAGCTCTGACCTCAAACGTATGAATGCAATTCAGTCGCCTGAATGCATGAATGCATATGTTCTTATCCTATAGAAAATGTTGAGCATTATTTTTTAGAATGTCCACTGTATGTAGAAGCCAGATATACCCTCAGGAGAAAACTTTTAGGGAATTTGAATTTAGATTAGTTAATTACTGATTTACTTTTGTATGGTTCAGACATGTTTACTGCTAATGAAAATTGTTTTCTATTCATATCAGTTCAAGAATACATCAAAAATTCAAAACGATTTAGTTAAAAACATGTTAAAACAATGGTAATTATACTAAATATCACCTGCACGTAGTAAGCATTGTGGTACCATGCTGACGCAGTGGATCGCATCCGGAATAGCAGGGAGCCTAGCAAGCTCGGAACTCTTAAAGAAGCCAAGAATGTGTGATATTTTATACTTGTTGAAAGCGGACATTATGGTGCGGTGCGTTTTAAAGAAAGATTCAAGGATGTGACCATTGTGTGATGCGGTCTGCTGCGTCACAAGCTGCTACGGTGTTGAAACATGCAGGTTGATTTCAAAGCTAATTTTAAATTATTAAATTTTATATTGTTTTAGTGACTATATGATATGCATCATTGACAGAAGTTTCAATATGAAAATAAAAACTAGAGATTATTTAAAGTAATATTACAGCGTATGTTTATATTATATACAGGTTACTGAGACATGTAACGGTACATTCAATGCAATAATAATCTATAAGATTTGTATATTGTACATTTAATCTATAGATTTATTCGATTGTGGATGACATAGATCTATTAGCTTTTTTCTGTCATGTTTGAAAGTATGGTTTACATAGTTAAATGTCGATGTCGAGTCTTGGAAAAAATCAGAATCATTTCGCCCCACCTTTGAATGTAATGTCTCACCTTTTAACTGTTTAAGATTTCTCTATCACCCCCTAGGCTATGACGGATTGTACGCAGACGGAAACGCTATAATGACGTCATGTGCAAATTAGCATAACAAACAGATCACAAATGCAAAAAAAATACAGTTTTAAGCACAGTATTGGGATAATGGGAGAAAAAATTATCCCTGACCTTGAGGGTGTGACAAAGAAATCTCCAACCCGAGGGGTGATTTATTTAGTGTCCAACCCAGGCCATCGGGTAAGAAAACCAAATGGATCACCCCTCGGATTGGAGATATCTCCGTCACACCTTCTAGTGTTAAACAACCAAATCTTTGTCACGTCATCAAGATAGGGACCGATTCTATTAACCATATATACATTATAACTGCTGTTGGATCGACTGCAAATGAGTTGACAATTAGACCTAGGGGGCGAGGATGCAGCTTAAATCAACTTTAACATCGTCATTACTAGTAAAACTACTTACGGAAGCATGCTCCTGAGGAAGGATGGCATTTGTTGTGGACACAATTATCATCACAGGTCAATGTACAGGTTCCCTTCCCATATCTTCCAACAGGACAACCTAGGAAATATTAAAGTCGATCATTGCTGAAATTCGTTTGTTGATATCTCTGCAATACGACGAATATAATATTGGTCAACAGAACGACACTTGAAAGACTGCTAGTAAAAAACATCTATTTAAACCACACTGTCCAGATATATAATGCATTGTAACAAAATCTATAACACACTGTAACGTATGAGCATTCACCCATCCAGCCATTCCCGCGTCCGACCTTGCTGAACTAGTAAACGGGTCCCCGGGTTACAGCGCATCGACGGAAAAGCTAGCTTGACAGTAAGTAGTATCCAACCCTCATATTCTTAGGCTGTTACGATACGTTTGACATATCTACAAAACTAAAAATATGCGGTTTGAAGTAACGTCACGCGCTGTGTTGTATATTTGAACAAGATACTTTACTCCGCTTATTCCATTACACTCAGTTGTATTTGGTTTGATTTTTTTGTTCAACGTCCTATTAACAGCTAAGGTCATTTAATGACGTGCCTCCATGTATGTTGTGGATGCGTGCATGTGTGTATGTGTGCTGGAGACAGGATATTTTGGTGTACTTGCAATTGCCTCCTTGTGATAGAGTGGATTTCATGTCGACTTTACAGAGTGCTATCGCACTGTATACCATGCCGAAGGCACCCAGCACAGAGCATTTCGCCCAGTCACATTATACTGACAACGGGTGAACCAGTTGTTGCCATTACCCTTAATGCTAAACGTTAAGCATAGAATAACGACTACTATTTTTAAGGACTTTGGTATATCCCAGCCTGGGGACAGAACCCATTGTGTTCCTCACCTGGGAGAACGCTTAACATTAATGCCAAACGTGAGGTATTGTCAAGAGAGGCACAAAGAAATAAAGGGTAGTTAGAAGTAGAGAGAAATATTAAGATCCCAACTATTGCAGTGGGTGTAGCAGGTTATGTTGGTCCTCAAGAAGACGACACAAAAGAAAATCCCCAATTCTGCAGGGGGTTCCTGCAGTGGGTCCCAGCAGATGTATGAGTACGTGGTTTGGCAGTGCTGGAATTGTTGAATGCTAGCTGTGAGCGCATAATGGCAGCACCGGCTGTATGCTCCTCATGGAGTTGAGAAAGATATTGGTTGGTTGCAAAGGCCCAATAGCCATGAATAATAGTTTGTTAACCGCTATGAGACGACCTACGAACCAGGTTGTGATAAAGCGGTATATAATAACCTTGAATTATTATTAATATTACCATAGACTTCTACTTCACACAGCACCAGGATAGCTTTATCCGAGTACCAACGTCGGCGTTTCGTCTGACGGTCTGAGTAGATAGTAAGATATCGTGCAGTTCCGTCACAAGTGTTGCTCTGTATACTTGACAGAGCATCTTCAGTAAGTGTTTTGTCTTCGTAGCAAAGGCCTGTTGGTCTCCAGTATCTTGTGTTTGACAGGTATATCTGGTAGCCTCCGAGACGTCTTTCGGAACTTCCTTCATCTAAATGAAACATTAGACATAATAAAAGTGTTTTTGGTGAAGAAACTGACTGCCAAATCGAAATACAGCAGCATCAGACATATATCTTTGGAATTAAATAAATGTACGTCTAATTTGCGAAACGATAAAAAACAGATGCGATTCTTTCGAAAAGACAACAAAATTAATGTACATATATATAAAAAGAAAGGGATATTTTAGTGAAAGTGTCTGAATAACGACCAGTTTGTTTACTTCTATACCTAAAACAAACAAATCCATATTCTTTATTTAACGTCATGTACATTGTCAACAACAAATATAAGCTCTGTAGAGCTTTTACTACGACACTGCTAAGAGAGCAAATGGTATTTTTTGTGGTGTAGGAAAAACCACCGTGCCATCGGCGGGATAACAACTAACTTTATCAGACATCACTCTCTTTTTTCCACCATCGCTGGGGATCAAACCGAAATTCTTGGGAGAGTGAATTGTCTGAAGCTCACGCTTGATTGCACACATTAGTAGTGACTGTGCGCGTTAGCGCTCATGGCTACCGAGGCCACCCTAGACTCAGAAGGATGGGGGGCATCTGCTTCAACTAGTTCAATAATTGTTGGATTTCAACTAACAAGACAATCAATGGTACACTGCCACCAGTAATTACAGGAGCTCCCACACAGGACCAGATTTGAAGAGCGCTGAAAGAAATGAAGGCTAGAAAATCACCAGGTGTGGATAACATCACAGCAGAGATCTCGAAGACAGACACAGAAACAACAGTGAAAGAGTTATATGGATTATTCAATGTAGTCTGATTAACAGAAACTTCTCTAAAAGATTGGAGAACAGGTCTTATAACTAAGCTAGCAAAGACAGGAGACCTCTCAAACTGTGAGGTATCAACCTAATAACAACAACGCAAAAACAATGGGAAAGATCATAATAATAAGAATTGTCATGTGTGTAGACACCAGGCTATGAGAGGAAGAGGGACAACATCTTGGAGCAAGCAATTGAATGGAATTCAAACCTGTATTTATGCTTTATTGACTTTGAAAAGGCATTTGACAGTGTACATCGTAAAACCTTATGGAAGGCCATGAGAAAATACGGAATTCCAGTAAAATTGATCCAAATGATGAAAAAAATGTATAAAGACAGCGAATGTGCAGTATTATCTGGCGTAAAACAAGGGTGTAATATGTCAGGATTTTTGTTCCCCCTCATTAAAGACTTAATAATGAGAAAAACAACAGCTAATAACAACACAGGTTATGACAAAGGAAAATAACAAAAAATTAAAAAGATCTAGACTTTGCAGATGACATTGCCCTATTATCGAGCACCAAAGAACATATGCAGATAAAAATCAGTTTACAAAACAGTTACGCAGCAAACAGACATGCTTAAAAATCAATAAAGTCAAAACAAAAGTCATGCGTCTAAACACTAGTAACCGCTAGGCAATTGCCATAAATGGAAACGACGTAAAAGACGTAAATGAATTGTTTACTTGGGAACAACAGTCAGTAAGACAGAAGACAAAAACGAAGAAATCAGAAGGCGAATCGGCCAAGCAAGACTACATTCAACAGACTCAGCAAGATCTGGAGAAGTAACGAAATATCAAATTCGATAGCATTGCTCCTATTTAGCTGCGAAACATGGAAAATGACAAAGGTAGACGAAAAACTACTGGACATATCCTAACACAAGTGCCTTAGAAAGTTTCTGAAAATGTCCTGGCCGAGAAAAGTGTCCAATGAAACAGTGAGAAAAAACAGTAGGGTAGATAAAATCAGCACCTAATACAGAAACTTCGTTGGCAATGGTTAGGACATGTTCTAAGGATGGAAACACACACACGCTCAAGCATCGCACTCGGATGGACACCAGAAGGAAAAGGAAAGAGGAGAAGAAGAGACATGGAGGAACACCATTGAAAGATCTGGGTTTCGGGTTATGGATAGAGGCAGCAAAATCAGTCCTGGACAGAAACACTTGGAGAGGACTTTTTAATGGGCCTATTCTCCATTCAGAGGGAAGGAAATAAGTCAAGTCAAGCCACCAGTACTATTTGTATGAAAAGACTATTGCATAACATACATGGATAAAGAAGAGACCTTTACGAATTAAACCAGGGGTTTCAAGTTGCCATGTGACTTTTGTTGCAAACCGGATATCGCATTATCGTGGTCAACGTACCTCTATTATAGATGATGACGTTCTCTACGACAACCTTTTCCTGCAGATCAACCTGCCACCAAGCTTCAGTTGCATTTAATGATGTGTGAATACAACAGTCTGACAAGATGATTTGCTGTTTACATCCGTCTACAGCTAAATCACTCGTCCAGAGAGTGTTGTGAGCGTAGACACTGCTTTGATTGGTAGGTTTACTTCTACCTAAGTTTTCTGGAAACAAAAAAATCGTTTATAATATAAGTGCATATGTAAACATATTCTGTATGTCATATATAAATTTGATAACTTGTACGGTAAATTCTCAGTTCTGAGGCTTACAAGCATCAGTTCCTAATTATTATATAATCAAATTAGATGACCAACTCTTATAAATAATGATTGTTACCTCCCTTACTATAAAGACTAAATCCGATAGGTGGGGATACATGTCTATAGTTTACATCAGTATCCTATTTTCCCTCGATGTGTGTGTGTAAATAACTCATGGATTAGAAGATTTATGATTTGTGCTGCCATCCAGCTCACAACCAAGGGCATTCCACAGACGGATCCTTGCATTGGGTCCCCCGGAAAATAAACGGAGGAATCGGACCTGGTAAAAAGCAAGCAATCTTATTTGAGTGTATGATCTCGCCCACTTCAAATGTTAGAACCTTCAAATGACTTCTCATGTTTGTTACATTATGTGTTGTGATATTTTGGAGGTACCCTGCTCGGATGACTGGCTGCCAGCGCTGCTGATACAACATTAATTAAACCATTGTTAAGGTCACAATCTTTAAACGGATATTTTGAGTACAAAAGGCCTAGTGAAGTAATATTTAACGATTAGCTTGTCTGGGCCTGAAAAAGTTAAATTGAAAAATAAATAAATAAGGTGATTGTTAATGCGTTGCTTTTTGTCGAAAGGATACAAGAAAAATGATGTATTATCTGTTTATTTTCTTAAACGTTATAATTCGGTCTAGGAATGATGTGGTTTATCTCCCTTATATATAAATGGAACTGAGCAGCATGAATCAAAACCTAAGGAAAGACACACACAGCAAACAACTGATTTCACAACAGTACAGGAAGAAGACATCACCAAAATAGTATCACACTTAAACATTAAAAAGGCCCCAGGCGTAGACAACATCAGTGCCAAACTCAAGCAAGACAACACTCTCGTACACCCTCATAACAAAACTAATCAACACAACTAGCACTTCTGGTTTCTTCCCTGGCAATTTAAAACGAGCACAAGTACAACCCATTTCAAGTAAAAGAACAGATTAGATAGACTAGTCAGCATACTACCATCAATATAGATGTTCGGCTCTCTTTCGACTTGCACATCAAAACATTTGCAGGAAAGCCTCACAACAAATATATATACTTAACAGAATTAGAAAACACCTAAACAGACTAAATAAACTCACAATATTCCACACCTTTATTCTTTCACTCTTTAATTTCTGCCCACTCTCCTGGTACTTCTACTTTGAAACAGATGTTACAAACTTACAGGAAAGTCAGTAAAGGGCACTCAGCTGTATCTATGATGACTTTCCCAGTTCTTACAATGACCTTTTGACCCGAGCACACATACCTTCTTTAAAAGTTAGAAGAATGAGACAAATGGCAATAGAAACATACAAAATTATACACAAATCACACCTCCATGCCTCCACAAAATTGTCACACTTAAAACCCAAAACTACAGTTTCAGATACCCCAACATATTAGACATTCCACAAGTTAGAACCACTACATACGGCCTGAAATCCTTCAGATACACGGCAGCCTGCCTTTGGAACAACCTACCCAACTCATTTAGGACAACAAATAGCTTCACTCACTTCAAATCTTTAATATCCTCCTGGAGCGGTACACAATGCAAATGTCCAACCTGCATATACAACCTCAAGTTCTTCACACCTGTCCTATCTCAACTTTTAAATGAATTTTAACAGATCAGTGCTAAATTATTTACTATATCATATGAAATCTGATGTGTTTTAGTCCAATGTGCCTATACTGATAGTAGCTCGAAATCTGAAGTGTTTTATCTTATATAATATGTGTATTACTTACGTGTATTAAAATGTGTCAAACTTGTCCATGTGTGAATGTCTTTGTATGTAACATGTTTGTCGGTCAAAAGCTCTATAGAGCTTATGTTATTTGTTTTTAAAATGCCCACCGACTTTAATTAAAATTCATCTTATCTTATCTTAGCATACAGACTGCAATCGAGAACCGTCGGTACTTTCCGTAAACGAGAATAAAATACCTCTCGTTTACGGAAAGTGCCGATGGTTTCCGAAGGTACAGACTGTATTTATAATTATACATGTACATTTCAGAAAAAGAACGAAGTCCTGCAGGTTTCTTATGTAATTGAGCATTTTTCAAGGCGTACACAACAAATAAATACGTAAAAATTCAAAGTAGTCTTCCTTGTCCTACTACATTTGTATATTAGCAAGGTGTAACGCTCCAAAAACCGGAAACGGGGGATGGTTGGGGATAGACTTTTACTCAGCTTGAACTGCGACAGATATGGTTGAGTAGCGTCCCTTGATTAAGTGTCATTTAAAGATCCCCGTACCACTACCAAATACTGTACAAAGTGTTGGAAACTGTTTTACCGGCTATAGCTTTGATAAACTATTTTGCGAAAGAAAACCATACCTTGTTAGACTTTTTTGAGAAATATTGTGGGTGAAATGAACAAAATAACATCATCAACAGTTTCTGATATTTAAAGAAGAAAAAACAAGGAGGGGGAGGGGGGTGCTAGACCGGGATTCGAACCCTAGACTTCAGATTGCTATACTTTCCCTTTGACCGTCTGAGCTACCTGGTCAACAAAAGTATCCCGGTGCAACTGTGTTACAGTTATATATAAACGAAAGTTAAAGAGAGGTTACTGTATATAGCGAATCCTCAGTGCATCGTGACAGGAATCCTTAATAACAATTCATGTAGTAGGTTTGTCGCGTGTCGATGACCTTTAACAACAAAACGGAACCAAAGTCCATCCAGCTATAACTTTAACTAAGTTAAACCAGGAAGTGAAAATATTTTTTAGCACACGGCTATGTTTCACTGATAAGTGAAGTATTTAGTAACCAAACATGATTATTATTTTCTCTCCAAAATGAAATACAGAGCATCACACTTGCTTTGTTATGACGATTAAAATAGAAAAAGGAAGACGCAATGGTATCTACAATTTTTATAACAATGAAGATATTTCGTCTTCATCGACGATTCGTTGTTACAGTTTTATTAATCTGATACATGAGAAACACAACATCAAATGAAGGTTATACAATCCATATGCAGTATGTTACCATCTTACCTGATGCTATGGACATGCGCAGAAGTGCTGCATACACAACGAACAGGTAATATCGTACACGCATGGTCTCGGCAGTATATTCCTGCCTCTATCAACGTAACACTACGATCAGCTGATGGCGCTACATAGTACGATACATGTTAAGTATAAATTAAGGATCCCCGTACCGATGCCAGAAACTTACTCTGCACTGTGAACCGATTTTGCAGGCATCTATAAAAGTGTTGATCAATCATTTTTAAAAGATAACCATACCTTACGGGACTTTTATATATGAGAAATAATAAAGATGAAATACACAAAATATAACAATAATACTGTTTTGAGTGTAAAGATTCAGTTTGGCTAGACCAGGATTCGAACCCCGGACTTCAGACGATTATACTATCGCTCTAACCTATTGAGCTACAGCTGGGTAATCGGAAGTGTATCCAAATAGAAGTTAAGGGGAGGTTGCCGAATAAAGGGGAAAAACATAGTGCATAGGGACAGGGATCCTTGAGTGGGTGAATGCTAGTCATGGGCACATGAGAAAAAGGATTTGTGCATATATATGTATTGATGAACTATTGAGTTACACACGTTAGGTAAGGTATATCAATTACACATTCCTTTCAGGTAATATATTTATGTTATGTGTTTTTATTTTACAGAAGAGTGGACTTTATTTGCCGTTGTATACGTGTATAGTGTACGAACATGTTTCAGAAACCGAGACTAACACTGTAGTCAAAAGTCACTAACCAACATTCGCTAAGATTGGGCGGGTTCAGCTGCCGTTTAGAGTTTTACATACATGTTATTCCGTATAAAACCCCTGACATAAATGGTATTTCAGATAAAGAATTTGACATACATGTTAACCGTATGAAAAACTGACATAAATGGTATTTCAGATGAAGAACTTGACATACACGTTATTCCGTATGAAAAACTTAATACACATGTTATTCCGTATGAAAAACTTGCACATATTTTCCATATTGTAACGATTTCCGCCTACGGTTATCGAGGTCCGCTTCGCCAGTATAGCGAAATAGTAGTCACAGACTACTTGAAATCTGCCACATACAAAATGTCACTCCGGGCAAGCTCAGGAATTCTTCTAGAGGGATCTTCTCAGTGTCAGTAATAGTCGGAGTAAACGCAGTCAAAATAATTAGTAGAAATAAATGACAAAGACCAGTTTCACAAGTATAAATAGTATTATTTTGTAAGAAACAGAATAATTATTTACAATACAAATTATTCAAACATAGCAATCTCAAGCTTTCTCTTGCACGCAATTACACGCTAATATATCTTTCCCAAATTAACCAATAAATTACGAAATAATATAAGTCTCAGTCCACCCTCAATAATAAGAGTAATGCAATTGTAACAAATAAACAGCTTAACTATATAGTATTGGAAATTAACACTAAATAATCTAGCGCTCTATTAAATTAAAGTATAGGGGTCTGCTTTTACAATAATTAAACTTAGCAAACTGCTACAGTGAATTGGTTCTAAGTAATATTGTCTATAAAGACTATTTGAGCTATTATGTCCGTGATAACACAGGACAGCAACAATCCTAATCAGGAAGATAAACTATTACGTTATCATAAGCCACCGAATAAGTAATATTAGACTATTAAAGGAATGTGTGCTAAACTCTGGCTAACAAACGTTGACCACAGAAAAGAATGTCAATACAATGTTAACTATTAGATTAGTCACTTCTTGCCTAAAAGACACTGGTGATAACACCAGGAAATATCCCAAGTGAATGATCTCTCAATATTCACTTACATGTACTGCTGACAGTACTGGAGAAGACCAAAGTAGTTGATGTGCCTGAAGAAATGTTAATAATAACGTTAAACACTAGAAACGGTTGAAGTTGTATAGAACAGGGAGAACCCGATGCCGGTCGAAAGGCTACTGAAGCTAATGCGCAAGAAACGCGCTATTTATACCCAACGGCTGTCAGTGACAGCCCAGTGACAGCCGCTGGCTGTCATTTGGCAATCCGAGGCAACCGGAAGTTGCCAACGTAACCAAGTTACCTACATGTTCTTCCGAACTCAACAACCATTTTCAAATAGTTCCTAAGAAGAATACACATTAGCTAACATACAAGTTATTAACAATTACAATTATGATATTTGAACATTAAATGCGATCTGGAATCTACTTAGAATCCGGTTATGCCGGATTTGACTCTAAATTTACTATACGACTCAAACACCGAACGACCTTCACCGCCATAGTTGACGATAGCAACTGTTCAAATTAGGTGACAGAAAGCATCTATTATAGCTGAAATAAATCGTAAGTACATACATTTACACTGTGTTTATGCTTACTGGGTGACAATAATGCAGGGAAAATGCAGTCTTTACACCTTCGGCTGTTATAGATATGTATAAAAACTCGCTGAAGTTACGTCTTCAACACTGGTAGGGCTACCCCATAAACACGGCCGCACACAGAAGAAATCACTGTAAATCATGCGGGAGGAACTAACTGCATTCCCACACGAATTATTATACATCCATGGGACCATAAAAAACCCTGCATGTCCTTAAACAATAACTGATATATACAAGACTTGTTAAACTACATAACAATCATATTAGCACAGTTTACATATAATAATAGTGATCAGCTGATCAACATATAAACAATAACAAGGTGTCTCCCATAGGTATGGTGAGAATTAACCACTTCGTTACAATTTAAAGGATTCTGTGAAAAAGAAAGTCTGTGGTAAAATATGAGAGTGTTTATATTGTGCAAAACAGGATGTTTATTTATTTATTTTTGTTATCGAATATATAATGCACACTAGGAAATATGGTAGATCATATGTACAGTATTGTATGTGCAAACAAAATAGGAGCATGTGTTGTTTGAATGTTGTGCAGATAATTAACCATCTTATTTTGTACCTGTAACTTCAATTTAAACAAAGAATGACCAAATTGTCGGGACGACAAAATTTCTAAAGAAGGGGGCAGTGTAACGAAGTGGTTAATTCTCACCATTGTAGGTGAAGTTTGTTACATGAGATACACTGTACTACCTATGGGAGACACCTTGTTATTGTTTATATGTTGATCAGCTGATCACTATTATTATATGTAAACTGTGCTAATATGATTGTTATGTAGTTTAACAAGTCTTGTATATATCAGTTATCAGTCGGAAGAACATGTAGGTAACTTGGTTACGTTGGCAACTTCCGGTTGCCTCGGATTGCCAAATGACAGCCAGCGGCTGTCACTGGGCTGTCACTGGGCTGTCACTGACAGCCGTTGGGTATAAATAGCGCGTTTCTTGCGCATTAGCTTCAGTAGCCTTTCGACCGGCATCGGGTTCTCCCTGTTCTATACAACTTCAACCGTTTCTAGTGTTTAACGTTATTATTAACATTTCGTCAGGCACCTCAACTACTTTGGTCTTCTCCAGTACTGTCAACAGTACATGTAAGTGAATATTGAGAGATCATTCACTTGGGATATTTCCTGGTGTTATCACCAGTGTCTTTTAGGCAAGAAGTGACTAATCTAATAGTTAACATTGTATTGACATTCTTTTCTGTGGTCAACGTTTGTTAGCCAGAGTTTAGCACACATTCCTTTAATAGTCTAATATTACTTATTCGGTGGCTTATGATAACGTAATAGTTTATCTTCCTGATTAGGATTGTTGCTGTCCTGTGTTATCACGGACATAATAGCTCAAATAGTCTTTATAGACAATATTACTTAGAACCAATTCACTGTAGCAGTTTGCTAAGTTTAATTATTGTAAAAGCAGACCCCTATACTTTAATTTAATAGAGCGCTAGATTATTTAGTGTTAATTTCCAATACTATATAGTTAAGCTGTTTATTTGTTACAATTGCATTACTCTTATTATTGAGGGTGGACTGAGACTTATATTATTTCGTAATTTATTGGTTAATTTGGGAAAGATATATTAGCGTGTAATTGCGTGCAAGAGAAAGCTTGAGATTGCTATGTTTGAATAATTTGTATTGTAAATAATTATTCTGTTTCTTACAAAATAATACTATTTATACTTGTGAAACTGGTCTTTGTCATTTATTTCTACTAATTAATTTGACTGCGTTTACTCCGACTATTACTGACACTGAGAAGATCCCTCTAGAAGAATTCCTGAGCTTGCCCGGAGTGACATTTTGTATGTGGCAGATTTCAAGTAGTCTGTGACTACTATTTCGCTATACTGGCGAAGCGGACCTCGATAACCGTAGGCGGAAATCGTTACATTGGTGGCAGCGGTGGGATGGATATGTCTGTTTAACTAGAGATATCTGGTCATATCTGTGGCAAGATTTATCAGGAACTAAGCTGTTATCAGCTGTTATAACTTACAAGGGATATTGAAGATATTTATTAAATCATAGCTGCCAGATTGAGAGGGAACATCGCGTAAGACGGTCGTATTTATAATACGTTTAATTATTATTGCTGTCAATTTATTAAGCACATTGAAGTGAAGTAGACGATTCAATAGACGATCCATGATGGAAACGAGAGAAAGGTTTGACGTACAGGATAATGAGAGTAATACTACACTTGGTGACAATTCCATACCAGAACCCGGTGCCGGGAGAGAGCTTCTCCCACAGACAACAGAATATGTGGATGGGACACCAAGTGGTGAGGTCCAACTACGCCTACCCACTATGGACAGTGGACTTGGAACTCATCAGACTAATCAACAGGGTAATGCTCAGAGCGGAGGGTTTGAGCCAGAAAATGAGGGTTTGCGTCGTGAGATCCGGATGCTATATACAGCGCTAGATGACCTGAGAACTGATATGGTTAAACAGCGACTGGAGTTTAGTAGTAACCAGTCCCTAGAGTTACAACGACCTGTCGTTGGTACGCAGGCGTTGACAGAAGATTGCTTGAGGGCCCGTGCGGACGCTGAATGGCCTTTCCGGACGCGGGAACGGAGAGATTCAGAACAGCGGGATAGACCAGGTACCGGTGGTTCTATGCGTGATGACGCTAGAGCCGGGTATTTAGGGCAAGGTACCATGCCTAATACCGAGTGGACAAATGAGACTGGAACATTAGCACGCCATGGTTTTGGTAGACATGGTCAGACTTCGTTTTTAGCCGGCGGTAATAGAGAAAACGTCGTTTCTGCATAGGTGCGCGAGGATGTTGCCGGTGTTCCACATATGAGATCTTCTGATGGGTTTAGATATCATGGTTCGAGTAGAGGTCATGGAGGGGGAAAAGAGAGAAAAGCTGCAACATATGACGGAGCAACTAATTGGAGGGACTACTTGGCACATTTTGTGATAATTGCCAGATTAAATAAATGGGACGAGAGGGAAAAAGCCTTGGAACTTGCCGTATCTTTAAGAGGTGCAGCACAGAGTGTGCTGAGTGATATGAGTGAGGAAGACTCACAAGATTATGCTAAACTAGTATCAGCTTTAACAGCGAGATTTGAGCCTGAAAATCAGTCAGAGGTATACAGAGTAAAGCTCAAGTCAAGAATACGGAAACGTAACGAGACGCTTCCTGAGTTGTCACAGGAAATAAGGAAATTGGTGCGTATGGCATACCCTACGGCATCAAGTGACATCAAACAGCAGTTGTGTTTGGACGGGTTTATAGACTCACTAAATGATACTGAGATGGAGTGGGCTGTACATCAAGGCAAATCGAAGACAATCGAAGACGCTGTCAGAATAGCAATCGAGTATGAGGCTTTCCAGACCGGAAGACGAAGAAAGGCAAATATCAACAATACAGTCAGAGCACAAAGAGAGGATAAGAACTTGGAGGGAAACAATAATAAGACTACACAACACGGATGGACGAACCGGACAGACAGCACACGTCCAAGCCGGAAAAATATCATCTGTTTCTATTGTCAGAAGGAGGGACACATACAAAGGAATTGTCTACAGAAACAGCGAGACGACAGATTTGGAGATTGCAACTACAACAAAGAAAACCAAGAAGCTTCGGGAAACTAGACTCGACTGGGATAGTGGACCATATTTCAGTCATGGGAAACAATGGGTCTAATGAAATAACAGCTACTGAATATAAACCAAGAGCTGATGGATTGTATCTAAAGGTAAACATAGGTGGTGTTAGTGTCAATTGTCTCATTGACACCGGTTCTACAATATCGGTTTTACATCCGGATAAATATGCAATAATACCAGAGGGGCACAGACCGGAACTAGTGAAACAAACCACAACTCTACGTATGGCGGATGGGGGAGCAGTAATTACCTTGGGTCATATCTTCACCACTGTAAAACTACATAATACTGTTGTCCGGAATAGGATTCTCATTGCGGACATCGATGCTCCTGCTATACTAGGCTACGACTTTCTGCATGCTCATGGATGTCAAATTGACATGGGAAAGGAAACATTAACTTTTCATGGAAAAAAGTTGAAATGTAAGAGGGAAAGCCAGATGGATTCTATTTTTCATATCAGTATAAGGGATAATCTTGTCATTGCTCCAAAAAGTGAAGTGATAGTGACAACTGATGTTTCTAAGAACGTGAGCAGACTGAAGAACGTCTTGGTGGAGCCATGCAACAACACACTGAATGCTGCCGGAGTTCTAGTTGCACGGTCTTTGGTAACACCGAAGCAAGACAGTATCCCACTACGACTCATCAACCTGTCCAATAAACCTCAAACTATTTACAGCGGTACTTGGGCAGCAACATGCGAAGAAGTTAATCTTGTTGAACCGGAACTTGAGAAATCAAACAGTGAGAGAACGGGGTCTATAAAAGTACAAGAAAACATTCATGAGAGCTTACAGAAACTTCTTGACAGATGTGAGGAACAAGTATCACCCGACCAACTGCAGGAAGTGAAGAAATTATTAGTTTCATATCAGGACCTTTTTGCTAAATCAAAGTCAGATCTAGGGAAAACAAATATCGTGAGACACAAAATCAATTCTGGGAATGCTGTTCCTGTCAAACAACCTCCCCGAAGGCTACCATTGGCCAAGAGAGAAGAGTCGGCCAACGAGGTCAAGAAAATGTTAGAGAACAAAATCATTCAACCCTCAAAGAGTCCCTGGGCTTCAGGTGTAGTACTTGTAACCAAGAAAGATGGTTCCGTTCGTTTTTGTATCGATTATAGACGCTTGAACAACGTGACACTGAAGGATTCATATCCGTTGCCCAGGATTGATGATTCATTAGATGCTCTTGGCGGTGCCCGTTTATTCTCTACATTGGACTTGGCCAGTGGCTACTGGCAAGTGGAGATGGCTCCAGAGGACAGACAGAAGACCGCGTTTGTCACTAGTAATGGCTTATATGAGTTCAATGTCATGCCATTCGGCTTATGTAACGCCCCCGCAACATTTGAAAGACTCATGGAATGCGTATTGGCTGGCCTCTGTTGGGATATTTGCTTGATTTATTTGGACGATATTATCATTTTCTCAAAAGATTTTGAGACCCATCTTCGCCGTCTGGGCATTGTACTTGACAGGCTTCGTAAGGCTGGATTGAAGATCTCCCCGAAGAAGTGTGATCTCTTCAAGAAGAAGGTTGCATTCCCTGGACACGTTGTATCCGACGAAGGCATATCTACAGACCCGGGAAAGATTGAAGCTATAAAGACATGGCCAGTCCCTAAAAATCTTCATGAAGTCAGGAGCTTTCTTGGAACCTGTTCTTACTATAGGAGGTTCATCAAGGGATTTGCAGATACAGCAAGGCCTCTACATAAGCTGACCGAGAAGCAAGTGTCCTTCATCTGGACCAAGGAGTGTCAAGAATCATTCGAGAAGCTACAACAACTTCTAGTGTCATCACCTATACTCAGCTATCCAAACTTGGAAAACAGAATAATTTTAGATACCGATGCAAGTGGCTTTGGCATCGGAGCTGTGTTGTCACAAATAGAAGACGGTCAGGAGAAGGTCATAGCTTACTACAGTAAACTACTGTCCAAGGCGGAACGGAACTATTGCGTCACCCGGCGGGAGCTCTTGGCTGTAGTGTTGTCAATCAAGCACTTCCACCATTATCTTTACGGGAAGGAGTTCACTGTTCGAACCGATCATGGAGCATTGAGGTGGCTTCTCCGGTTTAAGAATCCAGAAGTACAAATGGCAAGATGGCTTGAGGTCTTGGGAATTTATAACATGACCATCCAACATCGACCTGGAAAATTACATGGAAATGCTGATGGACTATCAAGACGGCCGTGTAATCAGTGCGACTATTGTTCACGACAAGAAAACAAGGAGGAATGCGAGGGTGAGCAGAAACTTAGAGTCATCACAGAGAATGAAAGTCTGAATCAGGCAACCCAGTTTGGACAGGCTTGGCTTCAACAGAAGTCACCGGCATTACTCCGGAAAGCTCAACTGAAGGACAAATCTATGGCTCCAGTTATACAGTGGAAGGAAACTAACAATGAAAGACCAGAGTGGAAAGATGTATCACATGAGAATAAGGACAGCAAATCTTACTGGGCACAATGGAATGTGTTGAAACTAGTGGAGGGGGTGTTGTACAGAACTTGGCTAGATGATGATAATCCACGGTCTCAACTAGTTTTGCCAGAGTCATTACACAATGAAGTGTTACAAATGTTACATAATGTTCCCGAGTCAGGACACTTAGGTGTCGCTAGGACGTTGTCGCGGGTGAGACAACGTTTCTACTGGACAGGTTATACAGTGACTGTTGAAAACTGGTGCAGAAATTGTCGCGAATGTCAGCAGCGAAAAGGGACCCCTCGAACACATCGGGGCCAGATGGGGCAATACATAGTAGGAGCACCTATGGAGCGAGTGGCCTTAGACATATTGGGGCCATTGCCTGAATCTTTAAGTGGAAACAAGTACATACTAGTTGTTACTGACTACTTTACACGTTGGACAGAATGTTACGCAATGCCAAACCAAGAAGCTGAAACCATAGCTAAAATACTCGTCCATTAGTTCATCACCCGATATGGAGTTCCGAGACAAGTTCATTCTGACCAAGGAACCCAGTTTGAATCAAAATTGTTTCAGACAATGTGCAAGCTTCTGTGCATAGACAAAACCAGGACAACCCCATATCACCCTCAAAGTGATGGGTTGGTGGAAAGATTCAATCGCACCATAGAAGATATATTGAGTAAATATGTGTCCAGCAATCAGAGGGACTGGGACTTGCACTTACCATTGGCAACCATGGCTTACGTGTCATCGGTACACGACAGTACTGGGTATAGCCCAAGCATGATGATGTTGGGGCGAGAAATGGAACTGCCTATTGATCTACTATATGGAATACCTCCAGATAAAGAAAAGACAACCGAACTTCCATTATATGTAGAGGAATTAAGACAGAGGTTCTGGAATGTCCACAACAATGCAAGAGAACAAATGATTGCTGCCAGTGACAAACAAAAGAGGAAATACGATCATAGATCAAATCAATACCAGTACAATGTTGGGGAAGCTGTATGGGTCAGATGGAAACTTAAAAAGAGGGGGATATCACCAAAATTAGACATACGATGGGATGGACCTGTGTGGTTGTGAGACGAGTATCTGACCTGATCTATAAGGTGCAGAAGAACTCAACTTCGAAGACAAGGACCCTCCACCATGATTTATTGAAGCCGTATCAAGGTGAATACCACAACTGGTTAAGACAACCAGAGCATGATTTGTCAAGTCAAGTCGCTGATGTTGCTGATGTTGTAAATGAAGATATTGGACCCCTAGCTGTGACAGAGGCACCGCGAGGGAGCGGACGGACTAGACGACAACCACATTGGATGACAGACTATACTCTGTAGTCTTCATGATCGAGTACAATGACTATTGACATGACGTGTTCACTAAGTGGGACACTTAATTTTTATTTCATTTTAATTACATGCATATCACTCGATGTCACACTTCTGGAGATTGAGTTTACTTGTCTCATACTTGGAGGGTATAGGTTGGGGTTGCAATCCCTGGTAATTACGCAGTAAGCCTGCCTTTAGATGTTCTAAGATAGTACCCGAGGAACAGAAGTCACGGAAGAGGACAAAGAGGAATACTAGAATGACAAGACACGATTTAAAGCAATTGATGGTGTCTGAAGAAGGATGCAGTTGTTTCACTAAATGGTAATTGGCCGTAAGCCTTGCTGGGTAATGACTATCCAGTTTCTTCAATGGTTCCATACTTGGAGGGTATAGGTTGGGGTAGCAATCCCTGGTAATTACGCAGTATCCCTGCTCCGAGATGTTCCAAGATGATTCCCCGTGGAGCCCTTGGTGACGTAACTGTATTGGAGAAGATCACATGCATAAGACGATCGAGACTTGCAAAGTCATGTCCTGACTTTCTCATTTTGGCCGAGTGATGATGGTGACGGGCATGGGGCCGACGCTTGAAAGAAGAAGCTGGAAGCTCTTACGAGTCCATCAGTTGTGTGCAGAATGAAGATGGACTAAACAATTATTTCAATTAATGTGAATTAAGAACTTTGTAAATAGTAATTTCAACAAATGAACAAATACACTAGATTTACAAGGGAGGATTGATTTATATACAGCAATTGGGTTGGGGGTGGAAGAAAAAAATATATATGAGATACTCAGTACCACCTAAGTAGCTGTGATCTATAATTTCAATACTTAGGATGCATATTTGTTTTTTTAGCAGGATGCTGTTTTGTGAGGAGTGTGGGGCAGCAGCAACCAGTCAAAGACTACTGTCAGAGCACAGACGGGATCGGCATGGAGAGAGGAAGGTCTGTCCGTATGACTCATGTACGTACACCTATCCAAAGTCTAGAAGCAGTCGTCTGGCTGTGCATCTAAGGAATGCACACAAGGTACTGCATACCCCTTATGCACCCCCATCATCCACCTATAAATGTGACATGACCCCTTCCATACTTTCATTGCCAGAGCTTTATGGGCTGGACGAGCTCCTGGAGCCAGAAGAAACTGTGCTGGGGGAGCCCTTATTTCCATCCCCAAGGAAGGTGGCACCGAGTGTTCTAGGAATCTCAGGAGAACCGGAGGTGGCAGTTACACCAACTGAGACGTCGATGGAACCAATGGAGGGTGAGGGAAACTGCCAGGTTACAGACTCCGAGGCCAGTGGGGTAGCGCAGGAGTTCACTGGAAGGACGGTAAAGGAGCGGGCCATTGCTCTGTTGAGCCGAGGGGTAATGCCCCTATTCCCATCCGCACTGCGGAACTGGAATGACATTCTTCCAGAGAGTGTGGAGTTTGGTAGTGTTAAGTGGCCACCCCAGGGATGGAAGTCCTTCACTGCTGACAGGAAACTCCTGACCTGGGAAGTGGCTGCTTTCCAGCTGAGTAGCGACCCTACCTTGAGCCGCACTGACATGCTTGATCACTTCAACTGCATGTGCCTGCCAGGGTCCAAGAATCCCAGAACTGATGAACCCAGCATCAGAAACATGAGATGTTCTACATATCATGTGCTGTTGATGGTGACCAGAACAGGACGCGACCAAGCCGGATTATTGCCAGTCTGGGAAGCGGTCAGCAGGGACAAGACCTATGATCACTTCCTTGACTGCTGCTACTCCGTCCCATTGTTACTATAAGAACAAAATATAGAATAATAATAATAGTACCACTATAACAATACAACCTAGCTCTGGTTACATTCTAACTTGAATTTAGTATCTACTTTTACTGTTAAAACTTTTATAATACTGGATCTGATCAGTTATCTGATCACATTGGCATCTAATCCGCTGAAATAATAACACTGGATCTGATCAGTTATCTGATCCGAGAATACCTAGATGTCAGACCATGGTTGGCCCATCAACCATGGCCCACATATTATAGTGGGTGAAGACCAAGATGTCAGACCATGGTTGGCCCATCAACCATGGCCCACATATTTTAGTGGCAGAAGACCAAGATGTCAGACCATGGTTGGCCCATCAACCATGGCCCACATATTATAGAGGGAGAAGACCAAGATGTCAGACCATGGTTGGCCCATCAACCATGGCCCACATATTTTAGTGGCAGAAGACCAAGATGTCAGACCATGGTTGGCCCATCAACCATGGCCCACATATTATAGAGGGAGAAGACCAAGATGTCAGACCATGGTTGGCCCATCAACCATGGCCCACATATTATAGTGGGAGAAGACCAAGATGTCAGACCATGGTTGGCCCATCAACTATAACCCAAACTTATAGTGGGAGCCTCATGGAACCTACCACTGTGGACGAGTCATTCTTCGCCAAGGATCATCTTCATACAGACCATGGACCGCATAGCTGTTCAGAATTCCAGGATAACTGATGGCAACATCGCGCGCGGTTGTCTGACAATAGGCGTTATGCATTTCGAGATAAATTTTAATTGTATATGAACATTAATGGTATTAATATGAAGTGGTCATCTTTATGAACTCTGTGTATTTGGTAAGTTTAGAAAATTACTTTGGTAAAATAGATATGTATAATTATTTTTCAGATAAGATCCTCATTGATCTTTGGGTGGGGGTGGACTTTTTATTACATTGTATCATACTCTAGTATAACTTTTAAAGTGTGGATTGTTATACCATAATTTAAACCAAAGCTGTATCTGTTGAACACTGTCCAATATTTATTTTGTATTTTGTCTTTCAATCAGTCATAATATTGTACAGGAAATTTACTTGAGATCAGGTGCTAGTTATATTATTATATCCAACTATGTCCATCCACACGTTGTTAACATTTAAAGGATTCTGTGAGAAAGAAAGTCTGTGGTAAAATATGAGAGTGTTTATATTGTGCAAAANCCAATATTTATTTTGTATTTTGTCTTTCAATCAGTCATAATATTGTACAGGAAATTTACTTGAGATCAGGTGCTAGTTATATTATTATATCCAACTATGTCCATCCACACGTTGTTAACATTTAAAGGATTCTGTGAGAAAGAAAGTCTGTGGTAAAATATGAGAGTGTTTATATTGTGCAAAACTGGATGTTTATTTATTTATTTTTGTTATCGAATATAATGCACACTAGGAAATATGGTAGATCATATGTACAGTATTGTATGTGCAAACAAAATAGCAGCATGTGTTGTTTGAATGTTGTGCAGATAATTAACCATCCTATTTTGTACCTGTAACTTCAATTTAAACAAAGGATGACCAACTTGTCGGGACGACAATATTTTTAAAGAAGGGGGCAGTGTAACGAAGTGGTTAATTCTCACCATTGTAGGTGAAGTTTGTTACATGAGATACACTGTACTACCTATGGGAGACACCTTGTTATTGTTTATATGTTGATCAGCTGATCACTATTATTATATGTAAACTGTGCTAATATGATTGTTATGTAGTTTAACAAGTCTTGTATATATCAGTTATTGTTTAAGGACATGCAGGGTTGTTTATGGTCCCATGGATGTATAATAATTCGTGTGGGAATGCAGTTAGTTCCTTCCGCATGATTTACAGTGATTTCTTCTGTGTGCGGCCGTGTTTATGGGGTAGCCCTACCAGTGTTGAAGACGTAACTTCAGCGAGTTTTTATACATATCTATAACAGCCGAAGGTGTAAAGACTGCATTTTCCCTGCATTATTGTCACCCAGTAAGCATAAACACAGTGTAAATGTATGTACTTACGATTTATTTCAGCTATAATAGATGCTTTCTGTCACCTAATTTGAACAGTTGCTATCGTCAACTATGGCGGTGAAGGTCGTTCGGTGTTTGAGTCGTATAGTAAATTTAGAGCCAAGTCCGGCATAACCGGATTCTAAGTAGATTTCAGATCGCATTTAATGTTCAAATATCATAATTGTAATTGTTAATAACTTGTATGTTAACTAATGTGTATTCTTCTTAGGAACTATTTGAAAATGGTTGTTGAGTTCGGAAGAACATGTAGGTAACTTGGTTATGTTGGCAACTTCCGGTTGCCTTGGGTTGCCAAATGACAGCCAGGGGCTGTCACTGGGCTGTCACTGACAGCCGTTGGGTATAAATAGCGCGTTTCTTGCGCATAAGCTTCAGTAGCCTTTCGACCGGCATCGGGTTCTCCCTGTTTTATACAACTTCAACCGTTTCTAGTGTTTAACGTTATTATTAACATTTCGTCAGGCACCTCAACTACTTTGGTCTTCTCCAGTACTGTCAACAGTACATGTAAGTGAATATTGAGAGATCATTCACTTGGGATATTTCCTGGTGTTATCACCAGTGTCTTTTAGGCAAGAAGTGACTAATCTAATAGTTAACATTGTATTGACATTCTTTTCTGTGGTCAACGTTTGTTAGCCAGAGTTTAGCACACATTCCTTTAATAGTCTAATATTACTTATTCGGTGGCTTATGATAACGTAATAGTTTATCTTCCTGATTAGGATTGTTGCTGTCCTGTGTTATCACGGACATAATAGCTCAAATAGTCTTTATAGACAATATTACTTAGAACCAATTCACTGTAGCAGTTTGCTAAGTTTAATTATTGTAAAAGCAGACCCCTATACTTTAATTTAATAGAGCGCTAGATTATTTAGTGTTAATTTCCAATACTATATAGTTAAGCTGTTTATTTGTTACAATTGCATTACTCTTATTATTGAGGGTGGACTGAGACTTATATTATTTCGTAATTTATTGGTTAATTTGGGAAAGATATATTAGCGTGTAATTGCGTGCAAGAGAAAGCTTGAGATTGCTATGTTTGAATAATTTGTATTGTAAATAATTATTCTGTTTCTTACAAAATAATACTATTTATACTTGTGAAACTGGTCTTTGTCATTTATTTCTACTAATTAATTTGACTGCGTTTACTCCGACTATTACTGACACTGAGAAGATCCCTCTAGAAGAATTCCTGAGCTTGCCCGGAGTGACATTTTGTATGTGGCAGATTTCAAGTAGTCTGTGACTACTATTTCGCTATACTGGCGAAGCGGACCTCGATAACCGTAGGCGGAAATCGTTACAAAATGTTAACAACGTGTGGATGGACATAGTTGGATATAATAATATAACTAGCACCTGATCTCAAGTAAACTTCCTGTACAATATTATGACTGATTGAAAGACAAAATACAAAATAAATATTGAACAGTGTTCAACAGATACAGCTTTGGTTTAAGTTATGGTATAACAATCCACACTTTAACAGTTATACTAGAGTATGATACAATGCAATAAAAAGTCCACCCCCACCCAAAGATCAATGAGGATCTTATCTGAAAAAAATAATTATACATATCTATTTTACCAGAGTAATTTTCTACACTTACCGAATACACAGATTTCATAAAGATGACCACTACATTTTAATACTATTAATGTTCATATACAATTAAAATTTATCTCGAAATGCATAACGCCTATTGTCAGACAACCGCGCGCGATGTTGCCATCAGTTATCCTGGAATTCTGAACAGCTATGCGGTCCATGGTCTGTATGAAGATGATCCTTGGCGAAGAATGACTTGTCCACAGTGGTATGTTCCATTAGACTCCCACTATAACATGTGGGCCATGGTTGATGGGCCAACCATGGTCTGACATCTCGGGCTTCTCCAACTATAATATGTGGGCCATTGTTGATGGGCCAACCATGGTCTGACATCTCGGTCTTCTCCCACTATAACATGTGGGCCATGGTTGATGGGCCAACCATGGTCTGACATCTAGGTCTTCTCGGATCAGATAACTGATCAGATCCAGTATTATATAAAATTTAACAGTAAGAGTAGATACTAAATTCAAGTTAGAATGTAACCAGAGCTAGGTTGTATTGTTATAGAAGTACTATTATTATTATTCTATATTTTGTTTTTATAGTAACAATGGGACGGAGCAGCAGCAGTCAAGGAAGTGATCAAAGGTCTTGTCCCTGCTGACTGCTTCCAGACTGGCAGTAACCCGGCTAATAAAACAATCATGCATCCTAAGTATTGAAATTATAGTTCACAGCTACTTAGGTGGTACTGAGTATCTCATATTTTTCTTCCACCCCATCCCTATTGCTGTATATAAATAAATCCTCCCTTGTAAATCTATTGTGTTTGTTCATTTGTTGAGATTGCTATTTATAAAGTTCTTAACTCACATTAATTGAAATAATTGTTTAGTCCATCTTCATTCTGCACACAACTGATGGACTCGTAAGAGCTTTTAGCTTCTTCTTTCAAGCGCTGGCCCCATGCCCGTAACCATCATCACTCGGCCAAAATGAGAAAGTCAGGACATTACTTTGCAAGTCCCTATCGTCTTCTGCATGTTATCTTCTCTGATACAGTTACTTCACCAAGGGCTCCACGGGGAATCATCTTGGAACATCTCAGAGCAGGGATACTGCGTAATTACCAGGGATTGCTACCCCAACCTATACCATCCAAGTATGGAACCATCGAAGAAACTGGATAGTCATTACCCAGCAAGGCTTACGGCCAGTTACCATTTAATGAAACAACTGCATCCTTCTTCAGACACCATCAATTGCTTTAAATCGTGTCTTGTCATTCTGGTATTCCTCTGTGTCCACTTCCGTGACTTCTGTTCCTCGGGTACTATCTTAGAACATCTAAAGGCAGGGTTACTGCGTAATTACCAGGGATTGCAACCCCAACCTATACCCTCCAAGTATGAGACGAGTGAACTCAATCTCCAGAAGTGTGACATCGAGTGATATGCATGTAAATAAAATGAAATAAAATTAAGTGTCCCACTTAGTGAACACGTCATGTCATTAGTCATTGTACGAGATCATGAAGACTACAGAGTATAGTCTGTCATCCAATGAGGTTGTCGGTTGTCCGTCCGCTCCCTCGCGGTGCCTCTGTCACAGCTAGGGGGCCAATATCTTCATTTACATTATCAGCAACATCAGCGACTTGACTTGACACATCCTGCTCTGGTTGTCTTAACGAGTTGTGGTATTCGCCTTTCTTCGTCTTCCGGTCTGGAAAGCTTCATACTCGATTGCTATTCTGACAGCGTCTTCGATTGTCTTCGATTTGCCTTGATGTACAGCCCACTCCATCTCAGTATCTTTTAGTGAGTCTATAAACCCGTCCAAACCTAACTGCTGTTTAATGTCACTTGATGCCGTAGGGTATGCCATACGCACCAAGTTCCTTATTTCCTGTGACAACTCAGGAAGTGTCTCGTTACGTTTCCGTATCCTTGACTTGAGCTGTACTCTGTATACCTCTGACTGATTTTCAGGCTCAAATCTCGCTGTTAAAGCTGATCCTAGTTTAGAATAATCTTGTGAGTCTTCCTCACTCATATCATTCAGCACACTAAGTGCTGCGCCTCTTAAAGATACGGCAAGTTCCAAGGCTTTTTCCCTCTCGTCCCATTTATTTAATCTGGCAATTATCACAAAATGTGCCAAGTAGTCCCTCCAATTAGTTGCTCCGTCATATGTTGCAGCTTTTCTCTCTTTTCCCCCTCCATGACCTCTACTCGAACCATGATATCTAAACCCATCAGAAGATCTCATATGTGGAACACTGGCAACATCCTCGCGCACCTCTGCAGAAACGACGTTTTCTCTATTACCGCCGGCTAAAAACGAAGTCTGACCATGTTTACCAAAACCATGGCGTGCTAATGTTCCAGTCTCATTGTCCACTCGGTATTAGGCATGGTACCTTGCCCTAAATACCCGGCTCTAGCGTCATTACGCATATAACCACCGGTACCTGGTCTATCCCGCTGTTCTGAGTCTCTCCGTTCCCGCGTCCGGGAAGGCCATTCAGCGTCCGCACGGGCCCTCACGCAATCTTCTGTCAACGCCTGCGTACCAACGACAGGTCGTTGTAACTCTAGGGACTGGTTACTACCAAACTCCAGTCGCTGTTTAACCATATCAGTTCTCAGGTCATCTAGCGCTGTATATAGCATCGGGATCTCACGACGCAAACCCTCATTTTCTCGCTCAGACCCTCCGCTGTGAGCATTACCCTGTTGATTAGTCTGATGAGTTCCAAGTCCACTGTCCATAGTGGGTAGGCGTAGTTGGACCTCACCACTTGGTGTCCCATCCACATACTTTGTTGTCTGTGGGTGTAGCTCTCTCCCGGCACCGGGTTCTGGTATGGAGTTTTCACCAAGTGTAGTATTACTCTCATTATCCTGTACGTCAAACCTTTCTCCCGTTTCCATCATAGATCGTCTAATGAATCGTCTACTTCACTTCAATGTGCTTAATAAATTGGCCGCAATAATAATTAAACGTATTATAAATACGACCGTCTTACGCGATGGTCCCTCTCAATCTGGCAGCTATGATTTAATAAATATCTTCAATTTCCCTTGTAAGTTATAATAGCTGATAACAGCTTAGTTCCTGATAAATCTTGCCACAGATATGACCAGATATCTCTAGTTAAACAGACATATCCATCCCACCGCTGCCACCAATGTAACGATTTCCGCCTACGGTTATCGAGGTCCGCTTCGCCAGTATAGCGAAATAGTAGTCACAGACTACTTGAAATCTGCCACATACAAAATGTCACTCCGGGCAAGCTCAGGAATTCTTCTAGATGGATCTTCTCAGTGTCAGTAATAGTCGGAGTAAACGCAGTCAAATTAATTAGTAGAAATAAATGACAAAGACTAGTTTCACAAGTATAAACAGTATTATTTTGTAAGAAACAGAATAATTATTTACAATACAAATTATTCAAACATAGCAATCTCAAGCTTTCTCTTGCACGCAATTACACGCTAATATATCTTTCCCAAATTAACCAATAAATTACGAAATAATATAAGTCTCAGTCCACCCTCAATAATAAGAGTAATGCAATTGTAACAAATAAACAGCTTAACTATATAGTATTGGAAATTAACACTAAATAATCTAGCGCTCTATTAAATTAAAGTATAGGGGTCTGCTTTTACAATAATTAAACTTAGCAAACTGCTACAGTGAATTGGTTCTAAGTAATATTGTCTATAAAGACTATTTGAGCTATTATGTCCGTGATAACACAGGACAGCAACAATCCTAATCAGGAAGATAAACTATTACGTTATCATAAGCCACCGAATAAGTAATATTAGACTATTAAAGGAATGTGTGCTAAACTCTGGCTAACAAACGTTGACCACAGAAAAGAATGTCAATACAATGTTAACTATTAGATTAGTCACTTCTTGCCTAAAAGACACTGGTGATAACACCAGGAAATATCCCAAGTGAATGATCTCTCAATA
>NW_018407563.1:232151-233924 GCF_002113885.1 Mizuhopecten yessoensis
GAAGTTACGTCTTCAACACTGGTAGGGCTACCCCATAAACACGGCCGCACACAGAAGAAATCACTGTAAATCATGCGGAAGGAACTAACTGCATTCCCACACGAATTATTATACATCCATGGGACCATAAACAACCCTGCATGTCCTTAAACAATAACTGATATATACAAGACTTGTTAAACTACATAACAATCATATTAGCACAGTTTACATATAATAATAGTGATCAGCTGATCAACATATAAACAATAACAAGGTGTCTCCCATAGGTAGTACAGTGTATCTCATGTAACAAACTTCACCTACAATGGTGAGAATTAACCACTTCGTTACAATATCAATGTTAAATGTGATTTCATTTAATTATTTATTACTGGAAAAAGGAATTGGGTTTTGAGCACAGAAACTGAGTTTCAGCATGAGAACCGTTTCATGGATACGGGCCCAGGATATGATGTCCCGTATGTATTGTGCCCGTTGTTTTGCTGTAATTGTTATGTTGTCACGTGCTCCGTGTTTATGTTCTTGCTAAATATCTCCTTGAAATATATGTTTCGTCGTAAGTGGTGTTGCACTACAAATAACGTTTATCTGTGATAGGCATTTATTTTACTTTTTAGAGACTGTGTATCGGAGTTGTCTCCCTTCTCACATACCATTTCGGAATAATAGTTTACAAAAACATCACAGAAACATAATCTGTAATTACATAATGTGTTGTTTGTGCGTGATATTAAGTATTTAAACAAGTTATATCAGTGTTTTAGTTTTATTCCTGTATCGATACAATGGCTATGGCCATGAGTGTTAATAAATGAAGGGGGATAACTCTGTCATCTTTAGATGTTCTTACAGCTCAATATGATGCGGAATGTTTTAAAAAAGTGTTATTTTTGGAAAGAAAAATCCTATTTTATTTTATTAACGTTATTGATCAGGCAAAAATAAAAGATACTTTAAAACTTGCTGGCTACCCTTAGCTCTTTCGTACTGCGTAGATGGTTGACTTTCAATTTCCAAACCTGACGCTGGTACTGTAACCTGTTGATATATAAAAGGGCCTACGGAAATGAATCACTCTCCTGGTTTTCATATTATCGCTTACAAATATATCACTGACCCAAAGCAAATAAAGAACTTTATTACATGCCAACTATATTCATAGTAATGACCGTATCGGTATTCATGTTCTCACGGACACAAAGAGTTGATATACGTACAGACCATTTTAATCTTTAAAATATGTACAGTGTGTATCTTTTCCTTACACAGCAGTCCAACTACAAACTGCTGTATTCAGACAAACTTATTTATTTTTTATAAAAAACAAAGACCATATCCTGTGTTATCTCTTCACTCACAAATAACTTTTATCTCTCTCAAACTTTAACCATATTTCCCCTATTGGCTCCTATCTTTCTGGACATGGAGGGAGAGGGGGTAAATCTCCAATTATATTAAATTCAATCTCCGTTGTAGGCTTCATATTCAAAGCTTACTGTGCCTGAAGGGACTTTTAAGCTAACAGGCGTTTTGGGGGGTGATTTTCTGAAGCAAATGCAGTATTGTTCCGGGACATTAAAAAAGCTGGCAACAATATATGTGTAAAAGGAGCGGAAAATGCAAGACCAGAACGTACGGGGTTCGAACTTTGGACCCTCCAAACTTTAGACGGACGCTCGAGGAATTGAGCTACCTGGTAGCCGACGATCGACCCAGTCCAGTTCCGCAACACAGGTAAAATGATGAGATTCGTGCTGGGTACATAAAATG
>NW_018407563.1:237764-250405 GCF_002113885.1 Mizuhopecten yessoensis
TTAGACTGTATACGTGTGTATTAACAAGGTTAGACTGTATACGTGTGTATTAACATGGTTAGACTGTATATGTGTGTATAAACAAGGTTAGACTTTATACGTGTGTATTAACAAGGTTAGACTGTATATGTGTGTATTAACATGGTTAAACTATATACGTGTGTATTAACAAGGTTAGACTGTATATGTGTGTATTGACAAGGTTAGACTGTATATGTGTGTATTGACAAGGTTAGACTGTATATGTGTGTATAAACAAAGTTAGACTGTATATGTGTGTATTAACAAGGTTAGACTGTATACGTGTGTATAAACAAAGTTAGACTGTATATGTGTGTATTGACAAGGTTAGACTGTATATGTGTGTATTAACATGGTTAAACTATATACGTGTGTATTAACAAGGTTAGACTGTATACGTGTGTATCAACAAGGTTAGACTGTATACGTGTGTACTAACATAGTTAGACTATATACATGTGTATTAACAAGGTTAGACTGTATACGTGTGTATTAACATGTAGAAGGTTAGACTGTTTATGTGTGTATTAACAAGGTTAGTCTGTAAACATGTGTATTAACAAGGTTAGACTGTATACGTGTTCCGAAAACCTATAGTTATAATTTAATGGCATGCATTGATATGCAATTTCAAAACAAATGTGAATCCTACTCAATAACATCCTGTATATGAATAAAATTGGTGATATGTACTATGTTGTAATATACATAAAATAGATACTAGCAGACAATGATGTTCATGGTGTATAAACGCAACATTAATGTGAGAAGTCCCTCTCTAGTTTGACAACTCATCAGATGACGTAAACATGATTGTTGATTGTGTACTCCACAGATACCTTCTCCTGTCTGGACCTTTCTTCTTCATCCTGTTATTTTTCATTCATCGGAATTATGATTGGTTAATGACGTCACAGGTTACCACAACATATCCACGTGACCACGAAAGTCCTTTCCGTGAAGAACTTCCGGTTCGGATTAGACAAGTGAAGGCCATAGCCATTGGTGACGAACCCAGTGAATACACTACATGCACAGAACAAACGCATGTTATCTTTATCAAAGTTCACAAGGCCGGAAGTTCAACAGTTTCTAACATTCTCCAAAGATTCGGTACATTTCGGAAACTAAATTTTGTTCTACCAAAGAAAACATTGCACGTGGAAAGATACAATTACATAGGTGAACCTGGAGGTTCTGTTGCCAATGACAACATCATACTCGTCCCCCAGGGTCAACACTACAACATCCTGTGTAATCACGTGACCTACAATAGAACAGCTTTCACTCGCTTGTTCCCAGCCAAACGGTTTTTCTACTTGTCTATTATCCGTACACCTCTAGATCACTTTCTGTCGGTAATTCGGTATTACGGATATTCAAATTTTAGCTACATACAAACTATTTTATCTATCAAGTCTGGTAACCCTCTATCGGAATATCTCAAATCTCCCGAGGATTATGAACCCTACACGCCGTATATTTCTTACACCAATAACAGACAAAGCGTAGATTTGGGCCTGCCGATAGATGTCCTTGGTAACGTCTCGGCAATACATGCATACGTTGACACCATTCGGCGAGACTTTGATTTTATCATGCTTCTAGAATACTTTGACGAATCACTAATTTATCTCAAAAGAAAGTTGTGTTGGTCCTATAAAGATATTCTCTACTATCCTAAAAATAGCCGATGGAATAATAATAAATATGCATTATCCGTCCTGGATTTAGCTAGGTTAAGAACGTGGAACAGTGCTGATTACATTCTGTATGAGGAATTACACAGTGAATTCTGGAGAAAAATACAAAACGCAGGAGCAGACTTTTATGACGAAGTTCTACATTTCAAGCGTATAACTGAAGCAGTTCGACTGTATTGCGCCAATGCGGATGTCACAAGTGACCTTGAGATCAAGGGGTCAAGATGGGAGGCAGACTTTACAGTTACTACCGTAGACTGTCAAATGCTGGGGCTTGGCGAGCTCCAGTTTCTCGATAAAATATATTTCGAAAACTACGGTATTGTTAAAAACAGAAGTGGATAGAGTCACGTGATATTCAACAAGAGTATTCTCAATCTGACGTAAATCATTTTAATTTTTAAATTTCAGTTATTTTTGGATGGTCGCGTGCTGTTGGGAATGTTTATTCATTTTCTGATCATTTCTCACACAAATTCATTGTGGACAAATGAGAAAAGGCAAGTTCACACCATCGGTCAATGAAGACAAACCGCAGAAATGCCTGACCGTCCTTAAATGATCCATTTGTGCCGGGGGACATTGAAACGGTCTGTTTTCGTCCTTGACCGTTTACAACTTATTAATTCGGAAAATGTGGTAATGTTTCTACTTTTTTATGTATTATTGGTATTGTTATTATTGTATGCATTTAGATCGGTATACCTTCAGTTTATAAAACTATAATATTTGTATAAAAAGGACAATACGAAACTCTGTAATCTATAAGAATAACAATGTATCAATAGTACAAATTCCGTATTTGTTCCTCGTCAGTCTCATGTCTTGCGTATAGTTTAAGAGATATCTACGGAGAGCAATATAAACATAGCCGTAAGGATAGTCAATGTCCATTTATTACCCTTGTTGTAGGGAACCACGACACTGTTTCTCCGAGATTAATCATGTTTAACGAGGGCGAAAAAAAGAAACAAAATAGCATGTTTCCCTTCCACAGGGGCAATCAATATTGTATTAGGCCGAAATAAAACAATATCAAATTAGTGAAGACGATCATGTTGACGCGCCATTAATGTTATTTGTTTCAGTTTTTTTCGGATATTGGTTGTGGAGGCATTTGTCGATTTTTCTAGAGAGGCTCCAAATAAAAGAAATGTTATCGGGAAAACTCGAGCGCGTGAGGGGGATATGGAGTTTCATTACCCCGTCGTGTGACCAATATCCTGTTACTATACAACAGTACCGATTTGAAGGATGTTTTGAAAACATAAAATTATGGCAAAGCGTTCACTCGTGTGTTCCTTATTATTTTAGTAATCCTCTGTAATGTTGAACTTTCTTTTAAGTGCACGAGAGCGTGAATGCAAGGAGTGTGCGTGTGCTTCAATGTATGCGAGTGAGTGTGGAGATGTGCGTTACGTTCTTTCTGTAAATAGTTCCACTTACCGTTGTATATAATGTATGTAATATAGGCATGGGATGGGCCATTCAGTTATAGTCAGTGCAGTGGAAACGCATTTTCGAGAAAGGATGGAATGAAAAGGAGAAAGCCACTAAGCACGGGACGTAGATAAATGTAGTAATTCAAACTATGGAAGCCATCTTATGATGTGTATATACAATTATTTATCTTATAAGGAAAGGGCGTTAATAATGTAACTTGTGCCCAATCCTATTGGAATTTTTTGGCAATAAAATATATTTAAACTAAAACATTAAAATACAATTATGTCATTTGTTTGTTTTGTTCAATAAGACTGTAGTTACTGTTACTAGCATTCTCGCGAGAATTCATTAAGACGACTTCCAGAGCTTGCCTGGAGTAACATTTTGAGTTTGGAAAAATGATTGGCTGCCAAGTACTTTGATGAAATGTGTTGAAACACACATGCCTATGTCTGGTTGACACAGTGCGTGTGTAACCGTGAGCTGTTTATCCAGACAGAGATCAGTATACAACAAGGCCAAACACGCAGATAATGCAAATACATGTAGTGTCGAGATGAAGTAAAACATATGATTGAACTGCGGACGAAGACTTAATGTTTGCGGCGAGAAATTAAGAGATACAGATATCTAACATCAATGACATCCGGTTTTGTCAAAACAAATCTCGTGAAATCAGTGCAGGATGATAAACTGAACCAACACTGCCTTTTTGTCTGCAGTCTACATCTAGAAGAATGAAAACCTTGGCTTAAGGTGACATCCAGAACTCATATATCAAATAATGTGATATAATCTGGTCTTGATTGCGTGTGATAACTATACAGTGATATTTTATCATCTCCGTGGTAGCCGAGTGGTTAAGGCGTCTGATCGTCTGAATCACTATAGCACTCCTCCACTGGGTCGTGGGTTCGAGGCCTACGTGGAGCAGACTCAAGGCACTGGCCGCAGGTCAGTGGTTTTTCTCCGGCCTTTCCCTAGCACCAAACCTGGCAATGACCATATAGTTGTTAATTAAGGATTGACATTCATTTTGACGGCGTATACGGTAGTATGAACGCAGTTGGCAACGAACATACTAACGCGCACCATAAAGAATATGTTCGTTGGTATACGCCGTCAAAATGAAGGTCAATCCTTATATTTACATCAAAAATGTTTAAATGCTAGAGTATGCAGAAAGAAACATTCGATCGAAGCAGGTTGCTCCGATGGTAACTATGGTAGCTGTTGAATCTACATCGATATTTGAATAAAGTTAGAAAATCCACAGTGAACAACACTATTTTTCTTTATTTCATATCTTTTCAAATTAAATAAAATAATATGGGAAGCCCTTCGAACATTTTTATTCATTTACAACGGTCGTCATGTACGCGCATTGACATACTGCTCACGAAGTGACGCGGTCGAATGTTTCAGAACGAAGCCGCCGTTGTTTACGTTACCGTCAATGAAATTTGAAAGTACATCCACGGAACAAGGGGTTTGTCAGCATCCGTTTGTTATATAATTCGACATAAGGGATTCTCAATATGTTCCATGTATCGAGATGGTGAAGGAACCAAGCAATGGTGGTCGTCGGACTGTTATCTCGCTGAAGCGTAAACAGCGCCACATTTGAAACAAGTATTAATCCGCCGAGCCTTTTTTTAACTGTGTACACGCTAATGTATACGCAGTCAGAGTGTAATTAGCTGAAGGAGGGAGTCAGTTAAATATTTGGACGTAAAACACTAACAAACAATTGTCAGCTACTTCTGATAATAGTATAAGTTTACACGTCTTTTACAATGATGATTTGACGATTTATTGATGTAGGACTTAAACTGATCACTAAGTTAACCCAATGCAGGTCAAACAGCTTAAGGTAAACCACCAGAAACTTGCTGTGTGTACTCTCGGCTGTTCATGACGGCCCTGTGACAGACAGTCTTCCATTTGGAATATCGAGGAAACCAAACAGGTGCCAGAGTTACTAAGTTTTTATTCCAAACATTCTTATATTGCATTAAAACAGTTCAATAATAGAAAATACACATTTCCTATCATTCTAGCTATATACAATTTTTATTATGTTATTTGCACGTATTATGTAATCAGAAATCTATCTAAAATCTGGTTTGAGTTCACGCTACTAAATTATTTACTAGTCTACTACCTAGCTTTTAAACTACGATTGTCAATATTTGAAGTTAAACACCAGTTTACTGTAACAACTGTTTCAATTCAAAGACACTAACTTAACAAAAGGCTACGAATTATCTTATTGAGTAGGTGAAATTATACAGCTGGCAGACTCCAGGTATTTACAATCGGAAGTTCACAAGCGAAACTGGAGACCTGGGGCCTGTTCGTTTATGCGCAACAACCGGTTCGTCCATTTTCAAATGTAACAATTTCCAGTATAAATCCAGGCGGACCTGCAAATAGTTATTCAGGCATTGCAAGTATTTTATTTAGTGCTGAAATAATATGTTTATGATTCTCATTGCGTCAGTGATCGTTTTTCCATGCCCATACACCTTAAAAGTCACTGTAATCAGGATAAATTTAACATCGGTGACATACAGGAAAGATATGTATTTCGCCATTGAAAAAAAAACTGCTCAATAAAACTACAAAAAATGTAACAAAAATAGCGCCAGTCAAAAAGCAGAAACTAAAAGCAAACAACAAAACGCACAGAACGTATGTGTCGCGGAGGTAGGTGACCGTTTAATAGCATTTAGTGTAAAGAGACGCTTGACACTTTACCACTCGCCGGCCGATCAGCTAGCTGATCCTTGCTAGCTGATCCTTGCATTGAAACGAGAGCATGCAGCGCATATGTAAATATTGATACTTGTCCTGGTTGTTTGACGAAAATACATGACGTGATATCAAACATGGCAGTAACAGAAACGGTCAGTACAGGATAATGTTCCAATGCTGACATTTCATTAGACCAGTATTGATTGTCAATTTCGGATGTGAATTTCATGTAAATTGCCATTTGTTGCAGTAGCACTGCGTTCCAACGTCATACCGTTTGCCGAGTCAGATCTGCACTGGTTGACGTGTCGTCTATATTTTTTGCTGATTTTCAACAGCGTGAACTCTTTACACCTCGTTTATGTTTGACTTAATCATTGAACTTAAGTGCCATAATACCAGACATCAATATAATGTTAACGAAGTTAACGTCATCGTCAGGTTAACAAAAAGATTAATTAAAATCTTCCTGTCTTACCGACTGTCGGTCGGTGAGCCTGTTAGTAAAGAAAAAGGTTCGTTTAAGGGTTTAGTACCTCAATGCTTCTGTTTCTGCTCTAACGCCAGTGTCATTGGCCATATCCATCCTTCACAGAATATTTCTCTCCCTTTGCTGGAACTCTCCATGGTTGGCAGCTGTGTCGGCAGAGTTGGCTGTCAGCTGCTCTCCCCGCACCGCATCATAGCCAGCGGAATGCGTTCTCGGAATCTTTCCTTATGTCCTCTCGGCTAGCTTCTCGGTCCTTTCAGAAATCCCAAAGATTCCGAAGAACCTTCAGCAGAAATGTGCCGGTAACCCCTAACAGCCCACTTCCACTAGAAAGTTGCATGTGTGCAACCCTTTTCTACCTCATCCTACTGTCAGACTATCGTATTTTTCATACTTTCTCTCGCGTGCTGTCTCACACTTTGCCAGTTTCTTCTTGCGGGGTTACCACAAAACTATATCAGTACGTGGTGACGTCACGGGAAAAAATCTTCTTTGCTTTTCATGGATATGTACCGGAAATTCTGTTTCTGAGGGGCGGTCAGACTTCTGCTGTATGTGTTCAGCTGTTGTTTCTATGAGTACCGCCCTCTGTCAGTCTGTCAGTGCTGCTTGACCAGAAGAGACAGCATGCTCTAGGCTTTATGACTCGCACTGACTACATTTTGGGTTTCCCACACATCCTGATAGTGCAGAATTTGTGTTGGTAAAAACGCATGCAGATCTCTAAGAATAAATTGCAGATGGCTTCGTGTGACCTCTAGATCCTCTACCATGTCATCTTTCTTTGCTAAGTTCTCAATCAAGCCCACGCCCTATTGGTTTTCATCTGCATTGATTTCATCTTCTTAGACTTTTTGAATCTGTTGGATATAGGTTGGCATTAATGCCACTCCTTGCTGCATGAGAATTTTGTTCCATCCGTGTGTTTGCTCCGATCATGGCCCGGCCTTCCAACTCGCACTTACCCTGTCCCATCTGTATATCTCTCTACATCTGTAATTGCCTTACTCGCCGGCCATATTTACCCGTTCTAAACGTTGTCATGTTTCTAAAAGATACAAGAACACACAAGTCAGGCAAAAAAAATCCACAAAATTATGCAACTCGGACTTGACATTTCTATTCAAAGTTTTGAATACCATTAACCCAAAAAATCTGCAACCTCAGTATTTAGCGAGGAGCCAATTTTTTTTTTCTTATCTTAGGATGATAAAAGGCCGATATATTTGCCGTTTAAGAAACCGAACAAATCTCCAAACTACAGTGGAATGTGTATGTTTGTATCCCAGTGACGATCTCAACATTCTAATGCCTAGTTAATTTATCTTATGATGCTACTCGTAATAAAAATGCAATTTTATATTGATGGCATTAGCAGGTTTTGCCAGGCTGCATGTTATTGTCCCCATCTCTTCTCCCTCTCAGCCTATAAACTCGATGTACTTTTTATTAAAGCATGTACAGTTATTTTATTTCAGATGTATATCTACGTGACGTCAACATAGAAGAACTGATCTGACTGGACAAAGATGGAAGAATTTCGAATGGGACAGATATGGATTGCTACACAAAGATATGAGCCGTTAAAGACACATTAAAATATGGTAATATATACAGTATGCCAAAAATTAATTACGGTGCCTAAAACAGCTGTTTCACCTTCTAGGTCTGACCGCTGATGCTACAGGCTACAATGTTAGAAATCCAAGGTTGACAAAACTCCTGTTGAAACAGAAGGACAGACGCGTGAAACCTCTCACTTTATGAATTTCAAAATTAAGCGGAGTACTAAGTAATTTCATAGTAATTAGTAAATGTGTGTATATATAATAAACCATAATCAATATATTTAACTGTGGCCATAAATGTTGTAAAAGGCAAACCTCGGGGACTAAGTAATCCTCCAGCAGAGATTACCACCTTGTACATCAATATTGAAATATTTTTTCTCAATATTTCAAATTCAATAATTCTATTTTCTGCCATGATGGATTATATGCGGAGCGCTTGCATCTTCACACGAGCAACACAGTGTTAAGAAAATGTAAATTTCATTCTAAATTTGGTTTTTACATAACCTAACTAAAAGATAACAATAACTACACAATGCCAATATGGCTGGGAAAAAAGTTAAATCGTTGTTATTGATTTCCAAAACATAATGTCAATATGTTTCAAATACAACTAACAACTGTCCGAGCCATCTTTGTTTGTTTTAATATATCCTGAATGTCGGATAGCATGGTTGTGACAATTGACTGCGTTGAAATTAAAAACATAATTTACTTTCTGTACGTAAAGATAAAATATTTTCTTACCATTGAACGGTTTTAACATCCTTTTTTTTTTAAAGCTGTGGCTGATATATTAACTTATCATAAACATCACGTGATCATAGGCAGCAAGGTAAACAAAAAATAAATTAAAAAAAAGTTTCTAGAGGACAAACCAGTTGTTAGTTGTAAATTGTTAAGTTCTGGGGAGCAGTTTTACAAAAGTAAATATAAACTTTATTTATTTTACAACAATCATACAACAAATCATTTTATCGTATATTAATCACTCTTCCTGGCCTGGATGTTAGCGCTTGGAGGGTCTCAATGTGGAAGGAAACCGGAGTACCCGGAGAAAACCAACGTCATCGGGCAGGTGACCCCATATATTTTCACAATCTGATTAAAATCATCTGTTACATGGCTCCGCCTGAACATCTGAATGTGCCGCGGTCAGGGTCACGTTCAAATGACCTTTAGATGAACCAATGAGAGGCGCGCTGGCAAAAGTTTGCCAGCGAATTGGAATTTCATGGTCGATATATAAATAGCGAGCGGCGGGAACTGACGTGTCTACGACGCCAAGGAAAACGTACCCATTGGGTAATAATTGCGTAGGCAACACCGCCATACAGTCTTTCTTCTATAATAAAGCTTCGAATATCTTTTTCTGTTCGGGTTTCAGACGATCAATCTCAAATAACTTCAGAACTTCGCATCATTCTCCGCCATATTTGTTACAACTCCGAGCGCCCTTTTGAATGAGGGTCTCTGATTGGTCAAAATTTAATAAGTAATAATAGATATAAAGGTTACCTGAACGTGACTCTGACCGCGGCACACTCAGATGTTCAGGCGTAGTACAAAGTTAACGAAGCCATGCAACATACGATTTTAATCAGATTTGATATTTTCACATCCGATCGGGGAATCGAACCCAGGCCGCCTCGGTAAAAGGCGATTGCGCTATCCACTGCACCACCCGACCACCCTTTATAAAAGTCGGGTCCGAGCCAGGGTTAGGTAAAGGCAATTTCAATAACTTTCAGTCTAAACTGCTAGAAAGACAACCTTTATTTAGAAGCGAACTGTGTAAAAACTCTCCATTGTGGTTTGCACCATATTAGCTGAGCCCGAGACCACCTGCTAGAAGAAGCCACTTTATCGACTTCCAGATGATGGTCTCTGAACACAGGTCGATTGAAACTTATTTATGCGTAAGGTATGTATACCAGTTTTCAGGGATTCAATATGAATAGATTAGATAAAGACTTGTATCCAAAAGCATTAAGCATTAATATATACATCAAGAAATAAATTTACAGGCTTAAATAAATTCAAAATGTTATCGTTCAAACATACAAAACAAAACAAATAAAAAACGATGAAAAAGCATCGTCTTTTTCTGAATTACATGCAATGTATATCCATAGAAATATATCGATTTTTACATCAAGCGAGATAGCGCGATTGTTTTTTAAATCAGAAGGTTTCTAAATTTGTATATATATCGTCTGTTCCATTTCCATCCCTTGTTGGCCTACTGCCCTGTATCCGAGCTAGGGGAGGGGTCTATGACGAGGACAGAAGAGGACGATGAGGTGGTGATCATTCCCAATCAGCTCCCGGCAATGTCCATCGGTCCTTGTTGACTAATATAAACAGCTTTGATGTGCTTTGTCAAGTGTTATTGCTATGTGCGTACGTTTGTGAGGCTTTAATTAAAACGGAAGTGATATTTCAGAGAGCCTGTCAGACTGGGGAGACTAATAGCTGCCATTTGCTTCTCGGTCGTCACGTGGACAGACAGAACTGACCAGGACTCCTGTAGTACGCTTTTGTGTCTTGGCTGCGTTATTTGCACAGAATCCGACAAATTATATACTGCACATTAACTATCAAAGGCCAGGGTCATGTTAGGACGGGATCCCGTATGTTATGATTTCTCTAGGTTTAATTTTTGATTTGAGTTATTTTCCAGTGATACCAATGTGTTATCAACCCATCGGAACTACAGCATTTATCAAAATGGTTGCCCTTCTTCAATGGAAGATGTTGCCAAATCTTTTAACTTTCCCTCTAGCTTTTATTTTAGACTGATCTTACGCAAAGTTAAGCTAAACACGACATCGTCCCAAATAATAAACAATTATCCATGCTTATATTGCACTTGACCAAACCTTTCGGGAAATTAAAATTTCGCAGCTATACTCACGAAGTTTTTCAAGATGTCCTTTAAAGATAACAATGTACTGCGCTATGTAGGTTGTTTTTTTATACTTCATGCTGATTTTTTTATTTATTTTTATTGAGAAAGCCTCTTACATTCACTGACATTTTCTTTACTTTTTTTTTTTTTAAGAAAATGTAAAAATTTAGCCTCACCTAAAGGTAGATTTTCTATTTGCGTATGCTTAAAATTAATATGCATGTTCTTACAAGTAGAATAACAGTAGTTCGTGTTACAACGGTTACCTCCCTTTTTGAGGTAGCGCAACACGAATGAATGGGAAATTCGTGCAAGAGTTAACAAATGGATGAAAGAGTGAGTGAATGAAAGGATACTTAAGTATGTTAAAATGTATGTGTTATGTTTTACGTTAAAATTCTTACAGAGGAATATTATGTCAGGATTCTTATGTTTGTATCATCCGATCCAAGCCACCTAGTGCTATATTCGACTTTTGATAGCGAGGAGCTCGAGTATAGTAAGCGAGGAGAGGATAAAAAAAAAACGTAAATAGGCCTGATACAAAATAAAAAACAAAATGTAATGAATTATTTTTAAAAATGCTTATGCAAAATGAGGGTTTTTTTTCATGCAATGTTTCGTTTAAACGAGTATATGTGAAAACCAAATATCTAGTTAGGATAACTTTTAAAATAAATCTGTCTTTCGAAACTATATTATTATTATATCCAGATGCGAATACTACACTGTCACCAAATAAAACTTTTTTTTTTTAAAAAAAACATTGAAAGAAAACTGTATGTGAAACAAAATACAATAGGGTTAAACAACATATCTATTCTTCCTGCCTTCCATTTTTTAAAACATCCTTCACGATTTATTTTGGAAATGCGATTAAAACCGATAGAAAATTGTTTGCTCGCTCCTTAATGTATATGTACCTTGGTTAAAACTCACTTGCTTTAAAAATGCTGTTTATGAGTCTGCTGAAACCCATTAGCGAGCTGCTGTCGTGTTTTTTAAGTCGTGTCAACGGCAGAGTGAGGAGTAATCTGTACATAGTTGTGTCACCAATGTAGGCCTACATCGTATATTATTTCACATAAGTGAAAATCAAAACAGTGTTGTTTTCTTTTTCTCTGCTTACCAGTATCTTACGACTTTGCAAACAGTCAGTTTAACAAACCAACTTATATATAACATATCCCAGTACAGATCTACCTGACAAAGATAGTGACATGCAGCAGAGAAGTTTCTTACAAACTTGATAAAAAAAAAACATCGGGAGAACTAACAAACCTCTTATATACAACATATATCTTCTAGTTATCTAACCTGGTTACAGAGAGCTTAACAAAAGCTGCCGTAAATTTACAAAAAAAAAAGATCTAATCCATACAATGTTATAATAGTGAAAAAGTCTGTCGATATACAACAAATCGGTAGCATAATAACATTTGTAACATACAAAATTACGCTAGCTTTTAGGCAACCCATTTTAAAAACAAAATAACTTACAATGGGTTCAACAACCTAGGTACCAGCCAACCTGTTTAACAAACATGGTAGCAGACAACATGTTGAAGATACTTGGTAGCAGACAACATGTTCAACAAACTTGGTAACAGACAACATGTTCAACAACAAACTTGGTAGCAGACAACATGTTGAACACACTTGGTAGCAGACAACATGTTCAACAAACTTGGTAGCAGACAACATGTTCAACAAACTTGGTAACAGACAACATGTTCAACAAA
>NW_018407563.1:253843-348885 GCF_002113885.1 Mizuhopecten yessoensis
ACTTGGTAGCAGACAACATGTTCAACAAACTTGGTAGCAGACAACATGTTGAACAAACTTGGTAGCAGACAACATGTTCAACAAACTTGGTAGCAGACAACATGTTGAACACACTTGGTAGTAGACAACATGTTCAACAAACTTGGTAGCAGACAACATGTTGAACACACTTGGTAGTAGACAACATGTTCAACAAACTTGGTAACAGACAACATGTTCGATAAACTTGGTTTCAGACAAATACACAATTAACTGGTCAGGAACCATGACACAAGTTGTGCTAAGCAAATGGCTTTGTGACGCAGACAACTCCAATGGGTTGACAACCGTGTCAGTTGTACTATGCATACTCATATTTCTGTAATATGCGGTTTTGAGAAGAGAAGAGGTTAACGTTTTTCACGAGCGCGTTAGATACAGTGGCTATCACATTACCACTCTCTATAGGGTACTATGTAGCTGTGATAATCGACAGGTTAGAGTTGTCTGAACAGAATTAATAAATTGCTGCCTCGAATACCAGAAAATCGATACTGACCCTGAATCGTGTCTGGGGACGGTGGATCAGAACAAGCCGCAAACAATTCACAATAAGGCTCTCGACTATCTGGAAAGAGCCATAAACGGTTACTCCAGTGGACAGGCTGCTTTTTTGGTTACCTCGGGGGCCCTGAAGGGCCTGAATGGTAACCGATAGACCGTAAGCGGTCTAGAAAGGTTTTATTGGTAGTGTCAGGGCTAATTGAATTGGAAAGGAGGGGCTTGAACTGTGTCTTAGGAGTGAAGCTGAAAGGCTCATGTTTTGACGTTGTTGGTGCTTGGTATTTTAGAGACTTCGAAGTGATACACTGATAAGCAGTAACATTTAGCATAGGAGTTGGTGGGTGGCTTGCTGACGTAATGCCTTAAGCTTGGAGACGCACTTTAGGGAGCTTGGTCTGTAGTGCGGGTGTTTCGACTGCTTTGAAGTTTACTGATTGAGGGTATGTGTAGGCATGGAAAACCATCTCATTGAACTTTGAACAGGCGGATAGATGGTTATCTCAGAGGCTCGAGGGATAGCTAGGGCGGTTACCTAAGGTTAAACAATGGGAGTTTAGGTGGGCGTGGTAGGTGACCAAATGTTACTTATGTGTATGATGGGGGAACACTGGGGGGCATGTACATGTAGATTGGAAATTAGTTTTGATGGGGATCTAAGGCTAAGGGTAGCTGGACTTTGGATATGATATTAGTGAACACGAGACCATGGATAAGACTAGAGATGGGTTGACAAGGTAGCGGTTGGTGATTGGAGAGAGGTTTGCGTGGTCAACTGCCAGAGTTGCGGAGGTTGAATGGTGACGTTAGAGGGTTTTAGTAGTGACCTAACTAAGGGAATGTAGGCTAGGGTAGTGGTCTGTTGAGGTAGCCTTTTGTGGTTGGATTATAGGGGGTAGAGGGTGGGTAGGGGTGGCGTGTGGGGGGTATCAGATGCTTCAATGCAAAGTGTAACGTTTTGAGGGGCAAGAAAAAGCATGTAAAACAATTTCTGATCAATGACTGAATGTCTTGGCTCTAGTAACATGCTCCAGTTGTAAGCTTTCAGAATGTTTTTGGATAATGTATTGGTCGTCCAGCTGCTTACTTGGCCAATCGCGTTGACCTCGAACCTTCAATAGGTCGGAACACGTCGTTTTTTACGTGAACTCGAAAATAATAATGCCATTAACAGTTTTAGCTTTGACATAAGGCTGCACACACCAACGATATAGTACAGCTCGGATTAGAGACTATTAACACATTGTTTTGTTCAGAAATTAAGAGCGTTTATTTATTAAATTTCAAGTTCACAAAAATAATTCATTCAAAAATGTATTTTTGGAAAAAGGGTGACAGTTATGTGTTAAATTGATAAATGTAATGCTTCTTTTCGAAGTGAAATAACTTATCTCAGCTAAAATGACAATTACTTACTAACAACTTAAAGAGGGTTTGGTTCTTCTTTCGAAAAATAGAGAAAGCGCTGTAATTTAATATATTTCGTCTAATATTTCGTGACAAATCTTCTAATAGGCAAATCAGTATTTTAATTTAAAAAAAAATGAAAAGTGTCATTAATACTTTTTAAACCCTTATAGATGTAACTGTCTGTAAACAACAGTAAAGAAACGGCTATCGTTATTCAAAAGTGTTTGTCCTGAGTGTTGTTAGGGGTAGGTGTTTGTAAAATGAGTCGGATACCAAAGGGAAAGTTCGGAACGATTTTGGATGATATCCGAAAGATTGGTGTTCTCTAAAAATTATATCTCTTTAAGTAAGTTACTGCTCACTGTCGTTATAAGGTGAGCGCATAAATATTTTAGAAAAAGAAACCAGAAATATAATATTTCCATGGCGGGGAAAAATTCCTGACACGAACCCAATCGAAAACATTTGTGTCACTGGAAAAAACGATGACAAGAATCGTGTCGACAAATGTTTCAGACTTTCGGAATGGTTGATACAGGAATAGGTACTCATTAGACAAATCGATATGCAAACTTCTTTGTCAAAGCACACCTGGTAGAATTGTAACAGTGATAAAAATTAAGGAAGCACGGTCTCACTACAAAACAGAACACATTACATCTCCAGCAAACACGCAGGCATACACACACAGGGAGATATTAGCCAGGTGGCATAGGACTAGTATTTACATAAATGTAGCGCCTGATAAGGCAGCTCCTGCGAATTCCTCAAAATTGTTATGATTAATGTATATACTTATTGTATAAATTGTATATCTATGTACTGTAAAGCGCTTTAGAGTAGCGTATGTTAGCTAGATAGGGCGCTATATCAAATGTTGTATATCATTTTATATTAATATATTATGGAATGCAATACAAAATGTTAATCTAGGAAAGGTCGAAGGCATACGTGGTATTGATGAAATCCCGCACTAATCGAACGAACACAATATATTTGTTGTTCTTACTGGTGATATATCGGTTAAGAAAATGTGGCGTTTATTTCTTAACAAAACAACGTGCTATTGATTTCTAAACATAGCTGTAAAAGAGAAGAAAATATACTAACCCCTATTCATATACAACGGCACAATGGGGATAAAGATTCTTTTTTACCGATTAAAATCATGATATGTTTAAAACGATGAAATTCTCAATATTTGTCATAATTTTAATCACAATTCCGATAAGAGGAATATACCATTACATCATTCCACAGGTAACACTTGTGTTATATAATGGTCTATAGCGTAGATTTATGTTCATCCAAGGGCCATAAAGGTGCTTTGGTACCAATACAAGAAGAAGACAGGGATTTATTGGAACTAGAACAAACATAGTCTGTATGCTATACGGGTAAGATGTCTGACTGTTTATAACCCGAACTATAGGGGATGCTCGTTCGTTTAGCCTTAAGTCTGTTTTGATGCACAATTAAAGGGACGTATTCAGAAACAGAATGTCAGATCGACAAATGTAGGAATGTTTTTGTCTGCTATTTGTAGTCTTGCCATACCGCACATGCTTCCTAAAGTATTCAAGAATAAGTTAAAGAATTCGACAGAATGATATTTCACCCTACCAGCTATCGGGGCCAGAATCTCCCTGACGTCCTTTAGCTATCGCCCCTGACCACGTGCGTTACAACGCCACGCTGCTAGTTAATATAGTTTCATTGGTGAACACACTACAAATTTGTTATTGGGAGAATGAAAAATCGCTTCTCACGCTGATGGAAGATTAAAAAGCGGTGGGCAGCTTGTTTTGTTTTCTTCTGTACTAGTTGCAGTCTTAGCGGAACGAAATTCGAGAGGACTGGGATAAGATTGGCCTGCTGTATCACTCGATCATCACAGAATCGTCTTGTCATACAAAACGACAGTACAGATTGGCGGAGGTAGTGTTACTGACCATCGCGTCCGACCCGGACACCCGCGGGTGCAGAAACAATCACACACGAGATTGGGAGGGGCGATATGGACGTTCCGACGTGGAGGCAACATGTTCCGCTAGGCTTGTGTACACAGTCGGTATCAGAAAAGAGATACGGTTTGACTTTTATATCTTATGATTTTTTTCAGGAACAAATTACAATCAACAAGGAACCCGTCGACTCCAAAATGGCCGCCATATGTTTGCTGATTGTAAGTACAGGTGTACGGAGATAACATAAATTACGTTCTCCATGATATCGCAAATTCCATTCTATCGAAATGGTTTTAATTTCGAAAGTATGATTAATAAAAGATTGTGCCGGTGTATCCTCTTTCAAAGTTGTAATTACTTTCAAGAGGCACAATACCAATGCTGGGTCTCATTGGGTACTCTTTGCTTCTGTACCAGGAAAAACAACTCGTAATAACAAACATGGTTATTGTAATACTCTTGCGTAGGGGTGTAGGATAGGGAACTTCCATCCAAGTTTTTTTTAAATGGAGTATAACCCAAGGCTTCCCGAGGGTTTTACACAATTTGAAAATCCCAAGGATGGAATTTCCCTATCATCCTACACCCCTGGGCATGAGAGGTAATATTTTTCTCATTCAAAACGCAAGAATTATTTAGCTTAGGCACTTCAAAAACTCGTCGCTACTTCAGAATGTTTCCGATTACGTGACATTACGTCATTGTTATCCCATTACGACGTCACGTACATTAAGTGGAGTTCGCTAGAAAAAAAAAGATTCCACCTCTTTCTTATCCTGGACAGCTCTATCATACACGCAGAGGAATGAGCGAGAAATGTATTTGCATTGATAATACAGTAGGTGATAATTTGAAAACAAACCGCCATATCTATTTATAAAAAAAAAAAAAATAATGCGCTTAACAGCAAATACAAAAATCGCACATCACAATAATAAATTTGATACAAAATAATACAAAATTAGATTATATTAAGATACATATCATTATTTCAACGCTACATGTTTACAATGTTAATTCTATACTCTGTAGGAATGGACCGGCCCAGTGTACCAAAAACAAGAAACCTTAGTTGTCCATCAAGTGAAATCAGTACCACTGAAATAAAAATTAAAAGCAGATCTGAAGCAAGGGCTTTCTGACAGTATATAAGAAATCGTTACCCAAAGTGGCCTTTGTTTTTCCAAAACACAGTTGCCTTGGGTAACAGTTAGAGATTTCCGTGCACTCTCTATCTCTATGATCATGACGGATGATAGACAGTGGTCAGCTTCAGTATCCAGCTTCTGTATGCTGTGTAAATATACAACAAATTCTCCACCATCCTCACGTTTAGGTACTACGCTATAATATCAAAATCTACACCATCCTAACGTTTAGGTCCTACGCTATAAAATCAAAATCTCCACCATCCTCACGTTAGGTACTACGCTATAAAATCAAAATCTACACCATCCTCACGTTGAGGTACTACGCTATAAAATCAAAATCTACACCATTCTCATGTTGAGGTACTACACTATAAAATCAAAATCTCCACCATCCTCACGTTGAGGTACTACGCTATAAAATCAAAATCTCCGCCATCCTCACGTTAGGTACTACGCTATAAAATCAAAATCTCCACCATCCTCACGTTAGGTACTACGCTATAAAATCAAAATCTCCGCCATCCTCACGTTAGGTACTACGCTATAAAATCAAAATCTATACCATCCTCACGTTTAGTTACTACGTTATAATATCACAATCTACACCAACCTCACGTTTAGGTACTCCGTTATAATATCACGATCTACACCATCCTCACGTTTAGGTACTACGCTATAATATCACGATCTCCACCATCCTCACGTTTAGGTACTATGCTATAAAATCAAAATCTCCACCATCCTCACGTTTAGGTACTATGCTATAAAATCAAAATCTCCACCATCCTCACGTTAGGTACTACGCTATAAAATCAAAATCTCCGCCATCCTCACGTTAGGTACTACGCTATAAAATCAAAATCTATACCATCCTCACGTTTAGTTACTACGTTATAATATCACAATCTACACCATCCGCACGTTTAGGTACTACGTTATAATATCACAACCTACACCATCCTCACGTTTAGGTACTACGTTCTAATATCACGATCTCCAACATCTTCACGTTTATGTACTACGTTATAATATCAAAATCTACCCCATTCTCACGTTTAGGTACTACGTTATAATATATAAATGTCCACACTGATCGCCTTTAGGCTACGCTATAAAATCAAAATCTCCACCATCTTCACGTTTAGGTACTACGCTATAATATCACGATCTCCACCATCCTCACGTTTAGGTACTATGCTATAAAATCAAAATCTCCACCATCCTCACGTTTAGGTACTATGCTATAAAATCAAAATCTCCACCATCCTCACGTTGAGGTACTACGCTATATAATCAAAATCTACACCATTCTCATGTTGAGGTACTACACTATAAAATCAAAATCTCCACCATCCTCACGTTGATGTACTACGCTATAAAATCAAAATCTCCACCATCCTCACGTTTAGGTACTATGCTATAAAATCAAAATCTCCACCATCCTCACGTTGAGGTACGACGCTATAAAATCAAAATCTCCACCATCTTCACGTTTACGTACTACGCTATAATATCAAAATCTACACCATCCTCACATTTAGGTACTACGTTATAATATCAAAATCTACTCCATCCTCACGTTTAAGTACTACGCTATAATATCAAAATCTACACCAACCTAACGTTTAGGTACTACGCTATAAAATCAAAATCACCACCATCCTCACGTTTAGGTACTACGCTATAATATCAAAATCTCCACCATCTTCACATTTAGGTACTACGTTATAATATCAAAATCTACACCAACCTCACGTTTAGGTACTCCGTTATAATATCACGATCTCCACCATCTTCACGTTTATGTACTACGTTATAATATCAAAATCTACCCCATTCTCACGTTTAGGTACTACGTTATAATATCACGATCTACACCATCCTCACGTTTAGGTACTACGCTTTAATATCACGATCTCCACCATCCTCACGTTTAGGTACTACGTTACTATAAAATCAAAATCTACACCATTCTCATGTTGAGGTACTACACTATAAAATCAAAATCGCCTCCATCCTCACGTTGAGGTACTACGCTATAAAATCAAAATCTACACCATCCTCACGTTTAGGTATTACGTTATAATATCAAAATCTCCACCAACCTAAAATTTAGGTACTACGTTATAATATCACAATCTACACTATCGTCACGTTTAGGTACTACGTTATAATATCATAATCTACACCATCCTCAGTTTAGGTACTACGTTATCAAATCAAAATCTACACCATCCTCACGTTTAGTTACTACGTTATAATATCAAAATCTACCCCATTCTCACGTTTAGGTACTACGTTATAATATCATAATCTACACCATCCTCAGTTTAGGTACTACGTTATCAAATCAAAATCTACACCATCCTCACGTTTAGTTACTACGTTATAATATCACAATCTACACCATTCTCACGTTTAGGTACTACCTTATAATATCAAAATGTCCACACTGATCGCCTTTAGGTATTACGTTATAATATCAAAAGCTCCACCATCCTAACATTTAGGTACTACGTTATATTATCACAATCTACACCATCCTCACGTTTAGGTACTCCGTTATAATATCACGATCTACACCATCCTCACGTTTAGGTACTACGCTTTAATATCACGATCTCCACCATCCTCACGTTTAGGTACTATGCTATAAAATCAAAATCTCCACCATCCTCACGTTGATGTACTACGCTATAAAATCAAAATCTCCACCATCCTCACGTTTAGGTACTACGTTATAATATCACGATCTCCACCATCTTCACGTTTATGTACTACGTTATAATATCAAAATCTACACCATTCTCACGTTTAGGTACTACGTTATAATATCAAAATGTCCACACTGATCGCCTTTAGGTATTACGTTATAATATCAAAATCTCCACCATCCTAACATTTAGGTACTACGTTATAATATCACGATCTGCACCATCCTCACGTTTAGGTACTACGTTATAATATCAAAATCTACACCATCCTCACATTTAGGTACTACGTTATAATATCAAAATATCCACCATCCTCACGTTTAGGTACTACGTTATAATAACAAAATCTACACCATTCTCACGTTTAGGTACTACGCTATAATATCGCAATCTACACCATCCTCACGTTTAGGTACTACGTTATAATATCACGATCTCCACCATCCTCACGTTTAGGTACTACGTTATAATATTAAAATCTACAAAAACCTCACGTTTAGGTACTACGTTATAATATCACGATCTCCACCATCCTCACGTTTAGGTACTACGTTATAATATCATGACTTTTGAAACTGATAAAATATAAAATTAGATCGAGGTGTATACATTGTGAAAATATAATACACTGAGAGTAAATATATACATGTACCAATACTGCGTAAAGTGATATTAAGGATAACTGTGATACTAAGAAAAGTAGGTGAAACACACAGAGTGAAAACCTCTATTATACTAACCATTAATCATAGCTTTGATACCTATACTACGATCATTCCCATTATGTGGACAACGATACTAAACTAAGAGGATAACGATAAAATACAATACATATGCCCATATTGCGGATAAATGTTACATCAGAATTGATAAATGCAAAAAGTTTTATATATTCTGTAAAAGTGGAATGTTTTGCGCGTTGAAATATTCGCGTTGTGCCTCTTTACACTGTCCGCGATGTGGAAATATTCGCGTTGAGAAGATTTTCACTCTGCAATACTTTTTAACATTTACAGTATCAGTGGCGGATCCAGAAACCTATCTTGGAGATTTCCAAATTTCCAGGGGGATTCCATGTGGGGGGAAATTGAGGAAAATGGTGAAAATACGTGATTGTTAAAGAAAGTTCTCAGGGCGGGGGTTTCTTGAAGCCCAAATGACACTAAGCCTAACGTATTTCGAGGATACGTCCATTGTAGCTATATACCGAAGTGACTAACAACACTAGGTTATACCTGTTTTAGTGTTATAGCTAAGCTACGGCGTGAACAATGACAATACATTATTTTTTATGGAGAAGAAAAATACGGTTTGTTTGTATGTATGTTTGCTTGCTTTATCTGGGTTTCATGTCCTCGCAACAGCCAGGGTCATTTGTACGGATCCCTAGGGAGACACCGCTTGAAGCAGAAAGTAGATAGAAAAGAACGAAGACAGGAATGATAGGAAACAAAAAATATCCCAAATGTTTCAATGGAGGCAGCCAGCAGATCAAATTTGGTCTCTTCCATGTCCCCTTCGTAGAAGACACGGAAGAAAAACCCCGATTCTGCTAGGGGGCTACATAAGTGGCCTTTCACAACACACATGCAGTGGGGTACAGCAGGTCTGTTCTTGATTTCTTCAACGTCTTCTGAATAGAAGAGAGGTAAGAAACATTCCCCGAGTCATCAGGGGAGGGGGCGCATTAGTCGCCTCTTACGATTATTAAGTTGGAGCCTGCATGGGTTGAAAAAGATGGTAGGGCGTAATGATACCAAGCAACAGAAGGGCATTTCTTACAGGAATTTGTTTTAGCACTGTTTAGATGAAGTACTTTGTTTTAATATCTGAGATTTTTAGAGTATGAATCGATGATAGGTAATACCCAAATTGTGATATTATATGTTATTAATAAAAAACAATTTAACAATATATGCATTCAAAATCAAACATAGCGTTGTTATAAGTTAGTGTATAAATTAACAATATACATTCTAAAATAATAATATACATTCGAAGAAGTACGTTTATGCAATAAATAACTATTTAAGTAAATGGCCTTTCTACGTTAGTGTTATTTCCTGTCATGTCTAACCCGTAAATATCCATTTTGAATATAATATGATTAGAAATTAGATATTGGTTAATAGAATATGTTCAGCCTGAGTCTACGTGAACGCGTTTCTTCCAGTTGTTTTGATTATGTGGTACATCCTAAGCTCTAGAAACATAGCCGCAAGTGGCCATCACTTAGACATTACCAGGGTAATCAGTATGGTTGATTTTCATTTATCGGGTAAATACTCGAATCTTCATCCCTATAATGATTATAGCACACGGGTGATGGTTCTGAGTGTATACAACCTAAAGTACACGTGTATAGGCGCGTAAGCTGTGTCAGGACGCTGTATGTCTTCACTCTGCGATCTCGCCCTTATCAATGAAGACAGTGCAGTACCGGTGGCCCTAGCCATCGAGCCGGTCTGGCAATCACAGTGAGGGAAATACGAAAATCACGATAGAGTAGTGTCGAGTGGCAGCCGTACTACACACATTTCATTTTACTTAAATGAAACGACGATGCACGCGGCCACCAACTTGAGCGTATGATCGGCTGTTGAGTGGACCCTAAGGTAACGACAGACCAGACTGGCCGCCTGATCTCGCCGGTATGAAGTCACAAATAGTACCGTTTATACTGTGCTTGTCCTGTGTTGTGCTTTGGCATCATGTCATATTTGGAGAGTACCGAGAGTATGTGACACGGCAGACCCTATACGGAACGATCCGGGGGGTCGTTACCAACCGCCTCGTGGGCGAACACGTGGAACAATACCTGGGTGTGCCCTTTGCGGCCCCACCTAAACACAGCCTGCGGTTTGAGGTAAGTAAGATATCTTACAACAGTAGATAATTACCTGCTGCGTTTATAATCATTACCTGTCAACTGTATGAAGACGCCGAACTCCTCTAACGTTTGCTTAAGGCTTTGCGTGCAGTATAGCTCGTTATAAAATAAAAAGTAGAAACATAATTGAAAATAATTCCGTGACCGTCTCTAGTTTTTTTAACGACCAATATTAGAACATCTCTTCACATTGTTTTATTTAATATTTCCATCAAATAGGTGTATTCTCGCTTAGTCCGACACCATTAACCAATATCAAGGAAACAACATGAACACCTTAGTATGCAATGATTCTGACAGAGAATGCTTCTGGTACAGACGTTTCTCAGACCATATTCAGGTTTTTTGGCATCGACTTTATTTTATAAGATAAAAAAGAAATAATATACCTGTACTTGAATAGGGAACCAAGTACCATGCAAAGAATTGTCAATTGACCTGTCTTTGCAATTCTCTTTGATTCATGATTTATTAAACATATAAAACGGGATTGATGTCGTTATGTAACAATATACACTACCAGCTGGAGAATGTGTAGTAATGCATGGTAAACGTCAGTGACACCTTCAGTCATTGTATGTAATCCCCGGATAATGGTTATAATGGTATACTTATCAAAGGTTTATTGGTCACTTAAGGTTTGTCATTATTCAGGTAAAGTATGTCGTGCATGTGAACTTTCGACAAACACACAATTATAATAATCAAAATGAAAAGCACACAATTTAACTTTCTCAGCTAGAATGTGATAGTTGTCATGCTATGTTAAAGCTGCTGCTATCCTGTAAATATTATATTAATGTAAGCTTAATACCATTTCAAAGTCTCTTCGAAATCACTCAATAACAATTGAGGAAACAAATCGTTCAAAAACCACCTAAAGTCACAGTAATTTTACATTTACACAATAGCTAGTAAATCTTGCTTACCTTACATTGGAGATCAGATATATTGATTTAAGTGCTATCCGATTGATTTTTAACAATCGAAGATCACTCGGGTAAACAGGTTCTTATAAGCCACAAACAATAGTGTAGTGACTCTAGATTTAGCCTACGGAACTGCCCAAAACATCTCTCTTCAAAAGGAACATAGCTAAATCAAAAGTAGAAATTAATATAATCCAAATCTGTCTTAGCACATGCATATCGTTTGAATTATACGTATTTTATTGTATCAAATAATCATCGGGGTTCGGTAACACGTCTACCAACTGAATACTTCACTACAACAGTTTACTTAACACTTTTCTTTATTCCAAACACTCACCTTTCACACTTGCTATCAGGCATACTGTTAACGATTTTTCTCTTGGCGTCTTTTATCTTCAACATTCACTTTGTAGACAATCCTCCACAATGTTGCAGAAGTCACTTTCTTATGTGCTCGAACATCGGACAATTATCAATGACTTGAATAAGGGTGCTTTTTGTATTGATAACTATTGTAACTGTTGAAACAGCGAACAGTTTTAATGGGACGTTGTTATGGGGGTGGTACGTTAAACACGTTACCCTGCCTATGACATGTAAACAGCGGGTCATAGACTTGTTTTATAAGGAATGTCAATGGTTTACTTGTACCAAACCAAAATGCGATTTTAGTTACATTAGTTTTCATGGATTACCTTGTTACACATCAATTTGCATGCTACACCTTTCTCACTTAAATGTTGCAAATATGCTAGAGCAGGAAATGTCTTGGAGTGCTTCCAGCTGGTATTTGGAAGGCAACGGACTGTTTGTAGATTCGAAGGCCAGTAGAATTACAGATTGTGGAACTGTCGACAAATCATTTCTGTTATGTCATAGGGCCAGCAGGATTGTAGAAATGTCGACAAATCATTTCTGTTATGTATAGGACAAGCAGGGATGTAGAAATGTCGACAAATCATTTCTGTTATGCATAGGACAAGCAGGATTGTAGAAATGTCGACAAATCATTTCTGTTATGTATAGGACAAGCAGGGATGTAGAAATGTCGACAAATCATTTCTGTTATGTATAGGACAAGCAGGATTGTAGAAATGTCGACAAATCATTTCTGTTATGTGTAGGGACAGCAGGATTGTAGAAATGTCGACAAAGCATTTCTGTTATGTCTAGGACAAGCAGGATTGTAGAAATGTCGACAAATCATTTCTGTTATGTATAGGACAAGCAGGATTGTAGTAATGTCGACAAATCATTTCTGTAATGTATAGGACAAGCAGGATTGTAGAAATGTCGACAAATCATTTCTGTAATGTATAGGACAAGCAGGATTGTAGAAATGGCGACAAATCATTTCTGTTATGTATAGGACAAGCAGGATTGTAGAAATGGCGACAAATTATTTCTGTTATGTATAGGACAAGCAGGGATGTAGAAATGTCGACAAATCAGTTCTGTTATGTCTAGGACAAGCGGGATTGTAGAAATGTCGACAATTCATTTCTGTTATGTATAGGACAAGCAGGGATGTAGAAATGTCGACAAATCAGTTCTGTTATGTCTAGGACAAGCAGGATTGTAGAAATGTCGACAAATCATTTCTGTTATGTGTAGGACAAGCAGGATTGTACAAATGTCGACAAATGATTTCTGATATGACGTAAGGCCAGCATGATTGTACAAATGTCGACAAATGATTTCTGCTATGGCAGTAAAAAGGTTTACTACAAACTGTTTCTGCTATGGCAGTAGACAACGGACTGTTTTTTAGATGCTATGGGCAACATGCGAAAACTATCACGAGATAGTGTGTGTTGTGCAAATATGGATACCATAAGTAATGTTCCAAGTTATCGAAAGATATCGTCCAAGCGGTATTACAGGGTGTAATAAGTAAATCCAAGTGGCACATGATCGTTCTAACCTTAAAGATTCCTCGATCTCACGGATAGTGTAATCGCTACAACATTGGGGTTTTAAAGAAGTTAAGGATTAGCATATTTAAACAGAAAGTTGGAGACATTCACAATGTGGAAGTCTCATAAACCAAAAAACAAATAACTGGCATTAAAGCCAACTGTGAGATTGTGATTGGTTACCAGCAACTACTACTGTGATTAATGTATTATATACATTGTAATACATTTAGGCATCAGAATATTACGAGAAAAGTAAATATTCTTTTAGTGTTTTTTGTATCAACCACTAGAATTGTCTGTTGAAATGTCATCGAGACGTTTTTCAAACGTTGATAATTCTGAAAAAGGGGAAACAAATATTTATTCAAAACCTTACATAATGCCCGGACACGGCTACAGATATTCGTCTATATGTCCAAAAAATCTTCCTACACGTTTACAATATATCCATGCTTCATTTCGAATACCCAGTCTGCCTTTGCAGATGAATGTTACAGAATGCGTGTATATCAATAGAAAATGAACAAAGACGAGGCCGCAAATAGCGTTCAGGAAATAAAAACAACAATACATATCGTCTTAATTTCAGCACTGAATTGGTAGACTGCAGTCACTGGTTCCACTCCTAGCTGAGGGTTTTTGAACAAGCATAGGTTCTATTAAAGAGAACATTGATAGTATGACGATACCGTATATATAGTATATACCAGGTATATAACATACAGATTGGACATGCATAGATACAACGAATTAACGGTGATTACTCTCCTAGTTTTACAGCGGAACACAGCTTCTTACCTTACTAAAGTACTAGATATATATTCCGAAAATGAGGAAAAATAATTAGGAAAATCTTCCAAATTTCAATAAAAAAACCCACTATGTTTTAATTTTCTAAATCGTTTAAGAACACGCTGCTGTATAATCTAGGTAGACACAGATTAGGTAAAGATATATAACATAGCAATATAGACCGCATTCTAGGTACAATTAGATGCTCACATAAGAACCATAATTCGACATGAGATACCCGAACTTAGGATAATGTCTTCTCTGCGATGGACTTGATAAGCACTCTTGGCCATATATCGATCATTTACGTCTAAAATAACTGTACATACACTACAAGATATCGTTTATAGGGAGTATGTATATATAGCAGCGCCTTAGATACATACTTTTCCAATGCTGCTATTTACACGATGATATATCGTGTATAAAGTCACTATCGGTTCAATTACCGTGATGTTATCATTACCGTTTCACCACGTGTTTGCTTTTCAAGCGTCTACATGCTATAGATCTTTCAATCGCAGTTAACTGCGTGTTTTATTTATTGTTAATGTCTCTTTTAACCCTGAAGAAGAAATAGTAATGCTTCAAAATCTACGTCTGAGGTATCGGACAGGGGCTTTTCATCATAACAATAGCGTGCACGTGTTTCCTTGGAACACTACCACGAACAAGCGAGCATCATGTTTACAATTACCTATACTCTTGGATCTTGAAAGAACTTAGATCAAGTAAAACGGACGATACAATTCATAAACGTTTTTTTACCAATAACCTACAATTTGTGAGATATAGAGGATGTTGAATATCAAATATGTTTGACATGTATGAGATGATTTACATAGTTTTTGCATGAGCGATCAACAAGAAATCATTGACTAGTTTGTTTAAAACAGTATAAAAACAAAATCAGTGTAAGCACAGCACTGACCTTCGAGTGTGTTTACGTTTGATACGTCAACCGTCAACAATTTTCAAACGCAAATTTACGCAAAAGTAAATAAATTGATTCAGAAAACAACTTCACTTTCCTTCATAATTGGACATTTTGATAAAGAAATAAACATTGAAAAGAACAACACTAGAAGGAGTGACTATTTGTTATCAGTTCTGTATATAATCTTTACTGACAAATATCACATTAGGGTGTAAGCCGGGATGGATGCAACCACCATACCTTTCCCAATACGATAGCAATGAATTATCTCGCTACCTACAACGAAATCTTAACCCGAGGGTGCTAGTCTTGATTGTTTGACCCAGTAATTTAAACCAACGGTTGAGTTTCTTCTGTCATTTCCCAACTGTAGGTTTTTTTTCTCCCATATTCTAGTATGTTCCAAAATAACAGTTATTAGCATTTGAAGCTTATTTTCTCTCCCGTCGAAAACTGATTGCAACATCCTATGTAATCGTTCACTTGAAGCCATCTTATTTATAACTTTTTTTCATAAAATGATTTCAATTTGTTGGGGTTGTTGCACATCTCCCGTCATGTATGCAATGTTGACGTTATAGCAGTACTTAGTTAACGTTACATTATGACAATACAATTGCTATAAATGAACTCGACCTTAGATGTGACAAGGAACTCTTACCACGAAAACGGACCTGCTGGTACCATAGCTCACAAAACAAAGTCTTGAGGTTTTCAAGAATTTAAAAATTAATTATGGATCCTATCCTATTTCTTGACCTAGACATAACTCTGCCCTGTTGTAATACCATTACCATTTACTTCTAAATGTACAAGATACCAAAGCTTACCGCGAGCCCGAGGCCCTACACATATTCGTGCAAGAACAGTGCTGGGACATACCTATCATGAGGAATGCATGCACATATCAGCACCTGTATAATGTTACTTGAAAGCAGATCATAACACCGCGTCAAATGTTATATGATCTCTCTTCTTGTATGACCCATTTATTGTCAACACTTACATTTCTGTAACATGTACCTTGTTTGACCTCGACCCTCCTACCATTTGTTTATATAACCCAACAATGCATAGGTTTATTGAAGTTTGCGGTTTTGTACCACAAAATAAGACTGTTGAATAATATCGAAGTTATTCCCTGTTACTATGAGGGACCAAAACGGCGGTTATAAAGGGTAAAAGCACAGTTTTTAAGGACAACGCCATGGACACACTCGAGTACAAGTCAGCTACCACGTGATAATATTATCAAACTCCCTGAAAAGAGGCCCACTATACTAAGTTACAAAATACTGGAGGAACTGTCCATCGGAAGTATTCATAAAAGATAGATCACCAGTATTCGCAATACATTTTTGTGTTAATTCGAGACAAACCTCCAGCAGAATGGTAGAACGCAGACAAGGAACATCTCAGATAACATAACCGCTATGGCTGGTATCGCGGTCATGCTGGCACATCTCAACTGCAGAACATCTTGGAAGGTCTGGACATCTTAACAGCGACGAATGGTTTCGTTTGGTTTGGTTTTATATTGTTTAACATCCTATCAACAGCTGAGATCATTTAAGGACGTGCCCCCATATGTGTATGTGTGCCGGAGACAGTATATGTTGGTGTACTTGCCTCCTTGTAATAGCGCGGATCTGATGCCGACTTTATAGTGCTATCTCACTGTAATACCATGCCGAAGGCACCCAGCACAGCATTCCGCCCGGTCACATTATACTGACAACGGGTGAACCAGTTATCATTTCCTATAGTTTTAAACAATAAGCAGGGAATAACAACTACCATTTTTAAAGGACTTTGGTATATTCCAGCTTGGTGACAGAACTCATTGCCTTCCTCAACTGGGCAAACGCTCAACATCAAAGCCAACAGTGGGGTATTGCCTAGTAAGGCGTTAGGAAATGAAAGAATGCAGAAGTATTGTAAAGAGGGCAGCAGATTTATTTTGGTCGATTTTGAGTCCCCTAGTATAATCCGGCGTCATTTCGATTACAATCATCACAAACTGTAACGATGTATGGCCGTACACAAACGTTCTGGATATTGTTTAAAAAGAAATCATCAAGACGTACTAATCAACTGTCTGAGTTAAATTTTCTATTGCAGTACGAAATAATAGATAATTTAAGACAATACATTGTGGAAAAGTCTCATTTGTCATCTTCTAGATCCTATACTCAATCACCATCTGACTGGGAGTCGGTTAATTTTAGTGTTTTTGTATAAACTCTATGTCTGTATCGTCAACAGCAACATAGGGACATGAAATGATGCATGTTGTATGTTGCGAAAGTAATTGTATTTGTGGTGGATTTTGGCCAACCCATCTTAGGCTAGCTGACATTTTTTGTTTATATTGTGTGATAGTTGCTCCTATGTTTGTAACACTGCATCTACTCCATGTTTGAATTTCTTCCACGTAATATGATTTTTTCATGACAAAAGTCATTAAAGTGGCTCTATTGGAATTAATTAAAATGTCGCCATTTTGGTGGTCATTTTCATTCATTTGGTGGTTTGAATTGTGTCTTGTTATGAGTGCAGAATCATAAATATATAAATATATGTTTAAGTTTATGTATTTATACAAAAAATAGCATTGAAATTCAAAGCATTACATTTGGATTCAAAAGGTTTATATTTGAATTTTAAATAATATTTGAATTTCAAAACGAACATTTCAAGTCAACTATTGTTCATTTAGAGTGAAAGCAATTCATTTTTAATTCAAACATTTAACTTTATAAATTAAGTATTAATGTTTGTAAAACTATGCAGTCACAAAGAAAGTTATTGCTTCCAGTTAAATCAATACATCTTTTTAAAAAATTGGTATAAATTTTCGCCATATACAATATAATTTTTTTCGAAAACTATCTAAAAGATTTTAATGATTACAGCGGCATCATGAAGACTACCAAGGGTTCTCGAAAGTATTCAATCTATCATTGAATGTATACATGGGGTTAGACTGTAACTAAACAGTTTGTGTTTCTCTTATATGTCAATTCAATGCTGAGAGACAGTCGTAATGATATTGTAAACCGTTTACAAGGGCCTTTCGAATACAATAACACGTACATTTTTAGGGAGCTAATTTCCGGAAATTTGACCTAGTTTCTGCGGGACACTATTTCCGGTATAACTCTAAATCACCCTTCATGCCCCTAGTTAAGCCTTTTACGGTGATTTACTCGACCAATCAACATGACAGGTGCAATCACATACCATTTTGACGATTAATACATATACTATTGGAAGTCATCAGAAAAGTTGACAGACAGTGTTTATACACTGTTTATGTATATACTAAAGAATCTAGTAGGCATCAGACAAACTGGGAACCAACAGACGAAACAATATCTAAATACTTCTAAAGAATCTATTAGTAGCCAGCAGACTAACCGTGAACCAACAGACGAAACAATATCTAAATACTTCTAAGGTATATATTAGTAGCCATCAGACAAACCGTGATCCAACAGACGAAACAATATCTAAATACTTCTAAAGAATCTATTAGTAGCCATCAGGCAGCGCGTACACAATGAGTACACTCTCCATAAAACCCCAAAGAATCTATAAGTAGCGATCGGGCAGCGCGTACACAGACAGGACACTCTCCATAAAAACCCAAAGAATCTATTAGTAGCCATCAGGATATAAACATATGATTGAAACTTTAAAAGTAAGTTATATATCAAGTGAGCTAAAACTGAATAATACTGCACCAGCGGTTTCGTCCTTCTAGGACTCATCGGTGATGCTAGTGGCCAAAAGGTTGGACATCCAAATTGGTCGAAAGTACTGTGAAACAGAGGGCAGTGCGTTAAACCTTTCAATGTTGCGTGTTAAGTTATTGGACACTTACCTACTGTGTTACAATAACCTTCATAGAAAATCCCATGTTGGTTGATCGGTTTTAAGGTGATTGACACGCTATGTCTGTATGTTGCAATGATATGATCTTGACAGACACTCCATGTCTGTTTATGTCTTCTAATGATATTAGTAGACACTTTTTGTGGTATCAGTTATCTTTAAAACACTTTTTTTATTGAATCTACTTGAACTGGCTGCTGAAGTTGGAATTTGTCAACAATATGAGTAAAATAAATCCGTTGTATCTATTGCTGATCCAGTGTAGATTATTTTCTGTTGCCCTGGTGTCTTCTTGTCCAGCAAATGTCCAGTATGAGACATCCTATGGCCATTACGACAGACGTCCGTGACCACATTTCTTCGTAATTGACCATTTGTTTCACGCTTCAGTCTGTTTTATGTAAATAGCGTGTTGTAGAGGGCTGTAATGGCGTGGATGACCCGTGATCTCGGCTTTATTTGTGGACATGTGAAAGGAGTCATCCAAACTCATATCTGAAGATGTTGACCGACGACATATTGAATATATCTCCGTGCAATACGGTATGTATTGGTGCTATCGATTATCCAGGGCTGCTGACAAGGTCGGTCCCCAGCCATGAAAGCCACTGATAAACGGTTAATGTTACATTTAGGTTTTCCATTTCCTTGAAGAACGCATTAGATTACAAATAATGACACTGTCTTGATAAGGAAGATGAATATTTACAAGGTTGTTGGTTATATAAAATGTTTGTTCTGGTATTTCTGTCACAGCAATGCCTAAGAAACCTTGATTGCAATAGTGTTATTGTACCACGTTAGTAGACCGATTATTAGGGGTTTTCAAGTGGAGTAATGCGTGATTGAAAGCTAAATTATCATTAATAACAGTATTTATAAACGAAAACATTAATTTTTTTTAGAGATATTTTGCAAATCTGGCCAAGCTGACAGGACAGATTCACACAGGCAATGGGAATCTGTAAGCCACATTAACGAGGATCGTAACCTCTCCTGTTTATTAACAGCGCAATAAACCGCTCTCTAGCTCCCCACAGACTCCCGACAAAGTCGCAGACGCGTGGAAGCTTCATTGTCAGAAGGTGATGCTTGTTGTTTCTTTTTGTAGATTTTGTCGAGGTGAATGTGCAAACGAGTTACAAATGTCAATGTTTCTGTAGTGTTATGGATCCGGCGTCGCCCGACATCAGGCTTGAATATATCACATTGCTCAATTTTGCAGCTTTCATAATAGAAGCATGTGATCGATACTAGGTCCCAGTTGATAGATTAATTCATCGTTAGTGCGATTTTCACCTGAGACTGGGCATAAATGCTTTTGTTTATTACATAGCTGCAACATGCTGACTGATTGACAGTATTAATTTTGAGGGTAATGTATTTCTCTTTGCATTCAATTTATGTCATGGAAGTTATCTTTCATTTTTAAATATTCGTTTGGACTTAGCAATTTAATATCACATAGGAACAGTAAATTCTTATTTAATAACGACATCATCATTTTACTGACAGTGAAAACATTGAAAACTTAACATTTACGGAAATTATTCTCCATGTCTTAAGTAAAATTGATGGAGAAATTTCTTTAATTCGGTTTTTCGATGTCGACAACACTTTGTTTTGCAGTCAGCAGCCATTTATGACAAGTTAGCCAATTTTTCAGTTTATTACTAATGGCCATCAAACTCGTTACGTAACTTGTAATTCGTAAATCAGAGCTGAAGCTAAATATTGATCCCATTTCAATTCTATTATTTGTAATCCCTGTTTGCCCGTTGCGTTGTCAGTTTCCTTCCCACCTACAGCGACGCGACCGTATTATTTGTGCTGCAGTTATTCTAGTTTCAGCTTCTCTTTCCTTCTTGCGCGCTTTTAATACAAATTGTTTCTAAATCGGCACCATCTTTTTGCTTACTGACTGTTTCATTTTTCTGTTGAGTGAACACGTAGAAAGTTTATTAAATCATTATAAATGCTATTTACAATTTGGTTGGCGCTACTCCCTTCAATGGGCAAATGCAAAAGGCCCAAAAATAGCGGGATATGGTCAAGTAAGAATTAATTTGACTTACTCGGGACATATCAAAGTCCTCCAAATTGAAAAAAGTTCTCTCACAGATTAGATGGAACATCTACATTACTGTACTGTATTGAGTGAACCTACGTTACTCAATCATATTTCAAACTATCCTCATATATTGTATAACACCCGGTCTGAAATATAATAAAAATAAAAAGCAAGCGGGTAGCGGGGAAGAAGTTCCAGAATGTGGACACATTCAGTGAATCTTTAATACAAGTTTTATATGCTAGAAAGATGAATTGTTAAAGAACATTCAAAGTGTGGGAATCTAATGGAACCCGACGTTTGTTCTTGTTTATTTTCTTACATAAACAACAAAAGACAAAATTTGAAATGTAATTTTTGGGAAGCAAATTAACATGTATATGGTTATTTGCAACAAAAGAGTGATACCTCATATAGCCAAGTGTTACATATCATTTTAAAGGCAATTGTAAATAGTATTTAGTAGTGCATGCAGAAAGCTATTTTAATGTTGTTATTGTGGCATAGAAGAAAACAGGAGGAGATGAAATTCTTGAAGATGAGTATAGGAGGCGCTGCAGTCACTCTTGCGGTTCAGTTTAAGTTAAAGCGTTATTTAAGTATTGTATTCAAATTAATTGACACACTAAAACATACAAAATTTATCATGGGCCCGATTTTCATCCTCTATGCAAGACCTCATTTTCGTCCCTCTTGTTAGGTGGGCATTTCATATATTTTTATATGAAATTTAAATTGAGTTACAACTTATTGCATTAAGATTTGTTAAAATAAATAATTATGAAAGTAAAGTATAATATTAACCAAATATGATTTCTACGTAACAAATAATCATAAGACCTATATTAGGTGTAGCTTTATCATTATATACAAACTTATTTTGTCTTTTATACGAATATTATAGTCTTTAATACTAAATTCTTTGTTCTTACACCCTATTTTGTCTTTTATAAACGATTAGTTTTGTTTTCACACACATCTTCCGTCCTTTACAACTCTGCGTTGTCTTGAGATCTCTGTTAACACCGTGTGTTTGACATACTCCGGCAGCTGAGATGGTGGTACAGCTCTACGACGCTGGCTTTAAGTCATCACACACACCCCATAACAATGTAAGGCATAATGTTCTTTGAAAAGTACAAATGATTACACGTTTCAAAACGTTCTGAGCTTTCATTTGAGATAAAAAAAAAAAATCGAATTATTTGTTATGTCTTTCCTTCGAAATAAATGTCAATTGAAAGTAACACCCAACCATTGTAAAAAGGGAATTGTCAGAAAGTAACCGGTGTTTTTAATAACTAGGATATGCAGCAACAAGGACAAAGCTTTTCTAATGCATAATATAACTTTTAAGGCTTACGTTTGAGTCTACTTTTAAATGTCAGCCAACTTAGGATTTTAGGTAATATGATAGCATTAAATATCCTTTCATCGATTTATTTATACGTGATGTTTGGGTTTTTTTTCTTTTATCCAATTTTCTTTCTAGGTCGTTCCATTAAGAAAAATTCCATAGTTCTGCATTATTGAACAGTTCATGAAATAAAAATATAGTTAATATCAATTATTGACTTTTGTTGAGATGGATATAAATTATTGTTATATGGCAAGCGATATTAACAGAGATTAAGTCGAGGTCAATATCGATTTTTCATCTCAATATAGCCACATCTTCACAGAAACAAAAGTCCTTTATTGTTTTATAAGATACTAAATACAGTTTTAATCATTTAACAATATGGAACGTATGAAAATTATACGAAGGAAAGTTAAGCTCTGTATGTGGAAGAGAGCATTGTGACGTTTAGGAAAAAATGCTTGCCATCTAATTTTAAGATATAACCCAATACTAAGGGATATGCATGATATTTTGTTCTGTGTGCAATATGCCAACTGTTTCCAAGGACCTTTTAAGTCATGCCAGTGTACTACTATGTCAAATGATAGTTCCTGCTGAAAATCAACGGCTGGTGCATTGTTGTGATATTATTGAACGCTTAACACAAGTAAGAACCCAATTTTCCTGAAATATCTGCAAATAACTAGAGAAAGCCTGATGCCATGCACAGGATCAGGATATGCTAATTAGGTGTTGTTGTTTTTTTATTATTCATCGGTCCTAACATTATCATTTATAATCTAAACACTGTTTTGTACCACCTATAAGTAGCATGATCATTTCATGTAGATATGATCAATATGGCAATAGCTTGAAAAGCAGTTGAGAACGATTTGAAAATAGATTAAATCTTTTCGGGATTAACCATAATTATCTGCTCGTGTTAAGTGACGTCAATTTGCTGAGGTTGATCACCATTTTCCACTCAAGAGTTGTTCTGCGCAAAGGAAAGCAGTCGTTAAGAAATATGGTCCCGTCTGATTAGACCAACATAATTAGTTGAGATTTTAGATAAGTTATGAAACTGTCACTAGCATCAGAGAAGCATAATGGAAACAATACAACAAATTCTATTTTTCCGTGGTATATTATACAATTATGGAATTTTGTGCTGGTGAATATTCGCCTCTGTCAATATCACTCTTTCAGGTTCATATCACATCATATTTACCAGCACAAAAGCCCATAACTGTTTTATTATATGCTTCAACAATAAAATAAAACAAAACAAAACAAAAGGTTCTGATTTTTGTATGCGAGCCTCCATGTAAAATTAAGCCAGGATTGAATACAACAGTTCATCAATGTAGCTTTCGAAGGCATCGTCTAGATTATTTTTCTTAAGATAAGCATGGAGGACATGCACTGCGTGTTCAATGGCCTTTTTACGTTAACAGCATCTTTATCCTCGAATAGTTTTGGTAATTTTCCTAACGGAGGAGAATTAACGTTCGCCAGCAGTCATCTTCTTATGTCGTCTAACATATCGCGTTCCAGTCTAACTGCGCATGCGCTACGACAGGTTCCGGGGATTTTCCATACAGGCTATATATAGAAATCGATATTCACCGGATAACCAGTCTACATGAGTTTTTGAGGACTGGTCACGTGTATAGGTTCCGACCAATGTGATTGCGAGAAATATTCATGCATACAATAACATATTTTAAAGTACCTTTTAATCCTGGGTACATTTGTGTATTTGTTGCCATAGATAGCTTAGTTCCGTGTTATTTAATAAAGATTTTACTAAATTAATCAATTTATAATCTATGTCACCATTTTCTTGTAGCTGTTACATTCATTTATACATTAAAATAGAAAGCTTATTTCCATCGGTGATAAGTTTATGCCAAAAACATTATAACTCCTTTTGTGATACCTATATTAAAAGGAAATAAACCTGTATCTTCGTAAGCCATGAAGTGCGCTGCGCAACTTCGAATATCTAAATTTTTCTTTCGAATTTTCAATAATGGAAGTAATTTCGAAGCTCAATGTCTCTTTAGACTACAACAGAATATGAGATACCGGAGCATCAAATAATTTTAATCGTCGATCTAAACGTACCGTGCTGTTTCTTAAATTTCAATTCAATGAAAGTAAATCTGTTTGAGCATGTTCTTATATTTTTTTCTAGCCTTACAGAAAGCGCCATTTTTGTGTGTTATCTATGCTGATTGGCGGGTCTGTGATTTTGGTGTTTTGTTTGTACCGTTTACTGGGCCTCTGACAATGGTGTTTTATTTGTACCGTTTACTGGGCCTCTGATATTTGTTTTTATTTGTATCGTTTACAGGGCCTGTGATACTGGTGTTCTATTTGTACCGTTTACTGGGCCTGTGATACTGGTGTTTTGTTTGTGCTGTTTACCAGGCCTATGATAATGGTGTTTTGTTTGTACCGTTTACCGGGCCTGTGATACTGGTGTTTTATTTGTAGCGTTTACCGGGCCTATGACACTTGTGTTTTATTTGTACCGTTTACCAGGCTTATGGCACTGGTATGGTGTTTGTACCGTTTACCAAGCCTGTGCTACTGGTGCTTTATTTGTAGCGTTAACCAGGCCTATGACACTGGTTTTTTATTTGTACCGTTTACCTGTGATACTGGTGTTTTATTTCTACTGTTTACCAGGCCTATAACACTGGTGTTTTATTTGTACTGTTTACCGGGCCTTTGATACTGGTGTTTTGTTTGTACCGTTTACTGGGCCTGTGCTACTGGTGTTTTGTTTGAACCGTTTACTGGGCCTGTGCTACTGGTGTTTTGTTTGTACCGTTTACTGGCCCTGTGCTACTGGTGTTTTGTTTGTACCGTTTACTGGGCCTGTGATACTGGTGTTTTGCTTGTGCCGTTTACCAAGCCTGTGATACTGGTGTTTTGTTTGTGCCGTTTACCAAGCCTGTGATACTGGTGTTTTGTTTGTATCGTTTACTGGGCCTGTGATACCGGTGTTTAGTTTGTGCAGTCCACCAGGCATGTGCTACTAGTGTTTTGTATGTACATTTACCGGTCCTCTGCTTGTCGCCGGCGTGTTACCATGTTGATTAGCTGTTGAAGCACTAACGTGATATTGGCATGGCTATACTTGAATGATTTCTTATTGGTGTGTTGAGCTTGTGGCAAATCATTTCGATTGACCAATCATGCAATGGCTGTGTAACGTCGCAAATGGATTAAAATATGTACTTTACGTAATTGATTGTAAATAACGCCAGAATCATGAGGTGATTCACTGAACCAATATGGCGTCACCTTGAAATGCTAAAAGTGAACTACTATGAAATACAACCATTATTGGATCACACCTGAGATTTAGATATTGTTCTGCGAGCCGTACCTCGACCTGACGATATCCTTTTATTGACATATTTACATAACCTAGATCGAAACCAGAGAGCCAGAAAAACTCGGGACTAAAATTGAATTAGTGGCACATCAATATAAGAACATCTTCCTTGCTCCAAATATTCTTTTGTTACAGAGTATTACAGGCGATGGCCTTCTTGAATCATGATGAAGGCCTCGTGAAATTGTCTTTATTGTTTGACGTCATTGACGTTAAGTGTGCTCTACAACGATCAACTGTCTCCCAACACTCTTGTATTGTCGAAGAAGTTGACATAAAACGTTCTGAGATATTTTGACTTTCGTTTTAATGATGTGACAGTCACGTAATGATTACTTTTCCATTGACATGTATATTTAAGTACTTTTATATACATCTACAATTTGAATTGTGATATATTACACTACTTGGACTGAGTCAGTGGCTGTGTCATAACAAGATGTCCTAACGAGGCATGGTAGATTTCAACAAGCTTCCATTTGTTTTCTGAACTCAGCTATGGAGTAATAAATAGTTATACACGTCACAGTTGTTCTCTCTGGCGGCAGGCCAATTATTTACAAAGTGTTAACAAGATTTCTGCGATTTGTCTTCGCACGTTTGGTTCGCTACAACACTTCCATGATGTACTCGTTCCCAGTAATATCTGGTAATATACCTCTCTGCGTGACGTAATGCCGATTTAATCTTTCGTACAGACGTGATATAATCATGTCTGTCTTTTAGTGACCAAAGTTATTGGTCACAAACTCATAAAATCACGTGAGTGTCTACCTCATTAAGTTCAATATTAGTTATGACCCATGTACAATTACCGTGGGTAAATTAAACACTGTGATACGTTTAGCCTATAAACAACAGCGTTCGGTTGCTGCTATGTTTACAGCAAGGCATTTGTGTATATGTACTTCCTATAATTTCCATTTTAATAAGCTGTTTATATGTTCGGGATCTATTACTATTCATTTAGACGTCTAAGATTGCCGCGTTGACACTTGTAAACAATAATTGTTACACCTTTCTCGTGTCATACATAACCAACTTACTTACTCTACCACAATTACACTTGTCATACACTTGCACAATTACACCTGTCGTGCCCTGCCACAATTACACATTACACCTGTCGTACACAACCACAATTAATACAACATTCGATAATGTTAAATTGTTAGACACCCCATCCGATAATTTTACCAACAATTTTATTAAGAAATAATCCATTCCCATCAAAAACGTATTACTGTCATTAAATTCAGTTGCAATCCAAAATTCGATATTTTTCGTTAAAACATCGTTTCGGAAAATAAAATTGAAGAAACGATTTGAATTTTAAGATCACATCAAAAATATCTCTCCTATTTTTTGCATCTTTTTGTTATCATTGTTGGGGTACACATCACCTGATTGGCTACTGAAGTCGATCAATTCCTGTTCCTTGTTAAAACTTGAAAGCCGTAATGGCCAAAGGTCCGCAGTCAAAGAACTCCCAGCTTGCATGTCTTATCGGTGTGCACGGAAACACGGGCTTTAAATTAAAAAAAACACTGGCTGTTCGGAACATGTACAAAAGCAACAACAACAAAAACGTGGCTCCCTATCACATTGCCCTTGTCGTATCGCAGCAAAGGAGCAGCTATATCCGACGTCGGTCAATTGTCTATGTAAGTGCAATGGTAATTCTTTATAATTTCCGTGCTTTGCAATTCACTATCGGCGTCCATTCGATAACTACAAATGTACGTTTTGTGTAAATCTGTCTTTTGTTGAGGGAACTATGGGGTCGTTGAGTTGTTATGTGTCTTATGGTATCAAATTGTTGTTGAGGAATCTACGGCCCCGTTGTGTCGCTGAGGGAATTACGGTAGCATACTGTTACTAAGGGGAACTACAGTCTTGACAATGTGGCCGTATACATTAAATAGAGGTCGTAACCTCTAAGGTCGACGTACCTCACACAAAAGCCTACGTAACGAAGTCATCACGTCAAGAGGTCGACGTACCTCACACAAAAGCCTACGTAACGAAGTCATAACGTCAAGAGGTCAACGTACCTCACACAAAAGCCTTAGTAACAACATTGTAACATCTAAGATTCACGTACCTCACATACAAGCCATTGTAAGGAAGTCGTAACTTCTTGAGGTTAATGTTAATAACAAACAAGTCTTTAGTAAAGAACTCAGAACGTTGAAAGGTTGACGTTTCTCACACGAATACCTTAGTAGCGAAGTCTTAGCGACGTCGTAATGGCTGAAAGTTGCCGTGACTCGCACGCATTCCTCAGTAATGAAGTCGTTGCGCCGTTGCAATTCCTAAGGATGCTGTGACTCATACGAACTTGTAGAAACGAAATCTAAGCGCAGTCGTCATGGCCTGAAGAGTGCCGTGACTCGCAAGCATGCGTAAAGAGCAAAGCAGTACCGGCGTCGTAATGTCTAAAGATTGCCGTGACTCACGCGCATCTCTAAGTAACGAAGTCGTAGCAGCGTCGTAATGACTGAACGTTGCTGTGACGCCCACGCATGCGTTGGTAACGAAGCCGAAGCGGCGTCGTAATGTCTAAAGATTGCCGTGACTCACGCGCATTTCTTAATGACGAAGTCGTAGCAGCGTCGTAATGACTGAAAGTTGCTGTGACGCGCACGCATGCGTTGGTACCGAAGCCGAAGCGGCGTCGGAATGTCTTAAGATTGCCTTGACTCCCGCGCATTTCTTAGTAACGAAGTCGTAGCAGCGCCGTAATGACTGAAAGTTGCCGTGACTCCCACGCATGCGTTGGTAACAAAGCCGAAGCGGCGTCGGAATGTCTTAAGATTGCCGTGGCTCACGCGCATCTCTTAATGACGAAGTCGTAGAAGCGTCGTAATGACTGAAAGTTGCTGTGAAGCACACGCATGCGTTGGTAACGAAGCCGAAGCGGCGTCGTAATGTCTAAAGATTGCCTTGACTCCCGCGCATCTCTTAGTAACGAAGTCGTAGCAGCGTCGTAATGGCTGAAAGTTGCCTGACGCACAAGCAACCCTTGTAAACGAAGTTTTAGCGGCGTCGTTTTTTGCTAAAGGTTGCAGTGGCTCACAAGCGTCCCTCATTAACAAAGTTCAATCGGCGTCATAATGTCTAAAGGTTGCATTGACTCGCAAGCCTGCGTTAGTTGCAAAGTCGTATCACTTCCTCCATCTCTTTCATTATTATCTTTTCTGACGTAAAATTTATCTCGATGAAAAAAATTGTCACATTTAGATATACAGCTTACAAGGTACCCAAGCTGCCTTTCGAGTTAGTTCAAAAACCTCTAACTTCAGTCTCACAAATCACGTGACTTTCCGTTTTATGCCATCGTCACTGACAAGCGGAGAAATTAATTGTGTCGCGAATGGCGTCTGTAAAGATGACACAAGACAGGGAATGTAGGAATCCGTGTAAGACATTATATGTTTCTGTTCCAAGTAGGAAATCGTCCAAATGCTCAAAACCTGGTTAAGATATACTAGTATACTTACTACTAGTAAATATACTGTACATAACGTTTAGAGTCTCGCTAAGTCACGATTCCGTTCTAAACTGTATAAAACACCTGATGAATCTTACAGTAATTGTACAGTCGGTTTCAAGTCATGCAATACAAGGTTAAATAATTCAAAATGTGATAATAACAGTAAGTCAAGTAAGTATATATCCATAATTCCGTTTCGGCTCACGTCATTAAATCACCTTAGTTGTTATCAGAACGTTAAACCATATACAAACCAAACCAAATTATGTTTTGTTTTGCCTGGCGGTCATCGATTGTTATACATTTGATCAAATCGACGAATTAAATCAGAAATGTGTTTCGAACTTTTTAGCTCCATATTCAGCCCCCGAAATAGTTTGGTTTGGTTTAAAGTTGTTATAAAGGCAAATTGAATATTAATACGATGAACAGTGTTTTGAAAATAAAAAATGCATTAAAGGATCCCTGTTCCATTGTACTGTGTTTTTTCGTATATGTATAGTAACCTCCCTTTAATTTCGTTTTGGATAAAACTGTAGCACATTTGAGCCAGGACACTTCCGTTTACCAGGAGGCTCGGTCGGATAGAGCGATACTGCAACAATCTCAGGTCCAGGGTTCGAATCTGGTTTAGCCCCGCTGATTACGTTTTACTCAGAACACTGTTTTTGATTTCATTTATCCCTTTGATCTTTATTATTTCCATGGCAGCCCCGCAAGTTACGTTTTTCTTTTCAGAAATAATTTAACACAGTGTCTAATACTTTATTATAGTTTTGCCAGCTGTTCGGGAATCTTTAAAGAAAATTAAACAATTTCATAAAATCCAAACCACACACGTGGACGTGAGGCCATTTGTATGGTATTTCCTATATTTACTCATTTAAGTCGGCAATATTCAGTTAGCTAACAGTTGAAGTTCTGTTTGCGACATACATAAGCAGAAAAAAGGAGCAGAATCGATAAGTCTTAAGTGTATGGAAGAACGGATATAAGGGGAGTAAACAATATTCCTGAATTAGAATCATAAAGCCGTCTCCTGAAGCCAGCTAATGAACTATGGGACGGCTTTCAACGCTGAAAAATAGACGAAAACGTTGTTGTTGTTTTATTGAAAAGTGTAATGTCACCCTGGTAAAATACATTACATCGCCGGAACACTAAAATATAACGTCATAATCAGTTCGTGTGAGAATCAGGAAAAAACAGTTTACGAAATAAGAATACCGGTTGGGCCTTTGTTTACGACAATATCATTGATAGAATTAGAGAAAAATAATCACCCCTTGGGGTAAAGTATGCCTGATAAAACTCAACCATCGGGGTAAAGTATGCCTGATAAAACTCAACCATCGGGGTAAGGTATACCTGATAAAACTCAACCCTCGGGGCAAAGTATGTCTGATGAAACTCAACCATCGGGGTAAGGTATACCTGATAAAACTCGACCCTCGGGGTAAGGTACATGTATGCCTGATAAAACTCAATACTCGGGGGTAAAGTATGCCTGATAAAACTCAACCATCGGGGTAAAGTATACCTGATAAAACTCAACCCTCAGGGTAAAGTATACCTGATAAAACTCAACCCTCAGGGTAAAGAATGCCTGATAAAACTCAACCCTCGGGGTAAGGTAATGTATGCCTGATAAGACTCAACTCTCGGGGTAAGAATCTTGAATGTCTAAATTTTAACTTGAAGCTAGCCTCGGGATAGACAATTAATAATATCACCCTCCGGTTTAGTATTTTTTTATGTTATACCCGCACGATTGGAGATTATATTAGTCAGATATTTAATTAAGAACTTTTAAAACTGAAAAGTCTAATAATAGCTCTCCTCATATATCTTAAATTGAAGTTCAAGATGGCATGACAAACATAGCATTTAGACGGCATAACAAGGACATGTTTGTCTTGGGTTGTGTATCGGATTCCAGTCACCCTCAGCCCTCAATGTATAACATCGTAGTTAATTGTTTATACGTATTAACCTAGTGAACACTATTAGTTTGTATATTTCAAATACAGCATCCATGTATGTCTAGCGAATATACGAATACTGCTATGCGCCCTCCATGTCATATTAGTGTCCTCAACAGCAAGTGATTGACCGATCAGTTTCTCTCTCTGCAGTAATCACGGATCCGGCTCTTTCCGGCTTGGGGACAGGGTAATGGATCGACCATTACGAAGCTCTTGTCGTCGCTGCAGAATTAAAACTGGAAGCGCACTCGTCGCTCCTTCCTCGTAGTCAGTAAATCGTGACTTAAAAATACTCCGTGTACCGAAATAGCATGGCGGTACTCGTGTATCGATACAACATGATAATACTCCGTGTATCGATACAACATGACAATATCCGTGTATCGACATAACATGAAAATATCCGTGTATCGATAAAACATGACAATACTTTGTGTATCTATACAACATGACAATACTCCGTGTACCGATACAACATGACAATACTCTGTGTATCGATACAACATGACAATACTCCTTGTAACGATATAAACATGTCAATACTCCGTGTACCGATACAACATGACAATACTCCGTGTACCGATATAACATGACAATACTCCGTGTATCGATAAAACATGACAATACTCCTTGTACCGATACAACATGACAATTATCTGTGTATCGCTACAACATTCCTGACATTACTCCTTGTACCGATACAACATGACATTACTCCTTGTACCGATACAACATGACAATACTCCGTGTACCTATACAACATAACAATACTCCGTGTATATCGATACAACATGACAATACTCCGTGTACTGTTACAACATGGTAATACTTCGTGTATCGATACAACATGACAAAAAACGCAAGCTTATCAAGTATTGCAATTATGAGACTTGGTTAGGGATAATCTCTACCATGCATTGATCTTGACGAGTCGATTATGGTCTACAGTGGTGAAAGGGGTAAACTACACATTATATTTAAAGGGCCCAATACAGCACGGCTAGGTTTATATATAGCTGAAGTACTGTTCTCTGATAATACACGTGAACCGTTCATTGTGATTACCATTTTCCGGAGCAATGCCTTATGATTTCGCGTCGAGAAATTTTCGTGGTATCTGTAAGCAATAAACATGCTGTTTCTTTTTTTAACATAATGAGTACACTGAATATCGGCAAGTATGTTTTATATCAGTTTTAAATATGATTTTGCAAATGTCATCAGAATACTATGTCAACACTTTATATATTTCAATGCACAGCAGAGAGATGGGACGCTCAAATTAGATGGAGCAACGCATGGACTAAATCTTCAGTAGGATTTTGACTGAGACTAAATAAAGCAACACATGGACTAAATCTTCAGTAGGATTTTGACTGAGACTAAATAAAGCAACACATGGACTAAATTTAGTTAACTGGTGTCCCTTCCCTTGACAGCGGTCGTCTGCTAGACTTCGGAATGAACGCTTCAAAGTAAGTCCTGTCATTTCCTCCAGTTTCCATCGACAAGTTTGACAAAATGCCTGACTCCTGACTTTAGATTTGGTAAAGGTCATTTCTTTCATGAAAAGAGTCCCCCTACTTACAGTGCCATTGGCCTACACTGTATATGGCCGGCTCTCGGAGGCCAAAAAGGAAACCTGACGAGCGTGAATACTTTTCGTCGTCCCATGGGTTACTGCTGTGTTTACTTACCTCAGTCATCACTCGCCTGCTTTAAAGCTGAAACCTAAGACTTTTAAAAAAAACATAGCGACACTTTTCTAATGCTGTTGAAATGTCCAAATGTTGAATTTAAGTTTACACTGAATGTCACGATTCTCAAAAATACACTTTTTGTTGATATTGGTTCAAATACATGATAAAATATGCTATAATGTCAATTTCTTGAAAAAGAGCAAATGGCATTTCTATTGCTGATGTCGATGGAGTTGAATTTCCCACAGATAATGCGTGGGTGAAAATGGGATTAAATTTTACCACAAATCCCTTTACTCTTGTTTTATTGATGTAGGCGGTTTTCCAGTCTATTCGGTACGTTACGTTGTTTAAGATATATCTTTGTTATCAGAATTCGGCACGTTTTAGGATAATTCCTATTTTTTGTACAGAAGGGTTAGAAATACACTGTTAAATAACACTACAATAGGGACTTAGAGAAGGACAATGGTAGCTAAATGTGTACGCCCACTTGGTGCTTCCTGGTGAAATGACTCTACGTAGAAGTGTACTGTGAACTGGATTGTTCGCATTCCTTTTGTATATAACTGTACAAGACCACTAGAAACATAATAGTGTATTATATACTGTTATTCAAGCCACAGGGGCCTGATAATTTATTACAGCTATATTTGGACCTAAACCAATGTGATCAGAACAATTTTACATGTTTCAAGATAGGGGGGTGTCACACAGATAATGCGTGGGTGAAAAATCACATAGGGGTGTCATGTTTACTGAAAGTCGATCTAAACCCCTAAAACATGTAAAGTTACTTTAAACACCATAGTTCAGGTTCAAATACAGCTGTAACAAATTATCAGGTCCCTGTGATACAAGCCATTCGGTTTGATGTGTCTCTTCTGTGCCCCGCTTTGACCATGAATGTAAATGTCAAGTTTGGATGGTGGAGCACCTATAGTTTCAGAGAAACTAACTTAAACACAAAAACTAAATATTGATGGAGATGCTGACAAAGTCAATGCATCATTAAAAGGAGGTCGCATCGAGCAGTTGATGCATGGGTTGAGATGTACTACCTAAGATGTATATATGGTCCAAGTTTGGCTGGTCTAGCACTTATACTGTTGAAGCCGCCGTCGCCGGAAAAACAACACCTCAGTCTAGCTCCCACTTCTTTGTGCCGGCGAGACGACAAACTAAGCCCTGTGTGTTTGTAGCAGGGTTAGAACGATGTGTGTATGAATGTGGTTATACATGAATGACAGCTTTTTCAACACTCTTACTTGTACATGATTTGTTTAAAATATTTAAAATATGATCTCAAACTAATTTCCTTTCCATCGAATTTTGATCTGACTCGCCGAATATCTATGTATTGAAACTCATACATACTGAGAAATCTTTTGAGATTATCTTTATATACCAAACATTAATACAGCGCACCAATATTGATGAAATACAGTTCTGTTGGGACCGAGTCAAAGTTTTTAAATTAAAATATAGGTCTGCTGTCTTATCCATTTACATTATTTTGTGTAATGAAATTTGTTGAAGTCACAAATCTTATTGAACTTAACTGAGAGTTAGTGGAATGCGATGACGAAACAGGGAAATCGCGGTGTGACCTGTTTCGATTCTGAACGTTTAAACTCCAGGATCCAATCAAATGTCAACACTCACACAATACACAAGGTCGATTTTTCAGGCCACTTCCTGATAAACTATTTGTATCATATCACAGATACCAACCGCATTATGAAAACAATTCTTCACCCGGAAAACTTTTCACATTGATTTTCAAGCGTCCATGCGACCTTGAGATTACAGAAGTCAATCAATAGAATGCACAGCTACGGGGGCCCCGACACGTTTAACGGCTTGGCTGATACAAAAATTATACTGGCCTGGTCCGACAATTGGTACAAGATGTCAACACCAACTTTAGCTATTTAAAGGTACTGGTCCTAAAAGGTTAGACCGGTACTTTACGGTTTGGCTGAAACATTGAAAATGGTCACAGCGACACTTTAGGGCTATACAGGTCTGGTTCAGAAAGTTAGCACCAATCCTTTAGGATTTGTCGGGACTGGTGCAGAATAAGTTATATTGTTCATTCGAGTTCGATATACCATGAATTGTCCCACAACGTATCAGTCTAGAAATCACTTGGGGAATTTTAAGGAATTTTGAAGAAAATAAATGAGGGAAATTGATACAACATGGAGTGACGAAAGAGACGGAAAAATAAATCTAAAGGCGTTGTCTCGAATCTATACCGTCTGTTAGCAAATCTGTAACACCCATACTACATGAAGCCCGCTAGGACATCATGTTATAACTTATACATAATGGTGTAACCGACTTGCATTCATACCAGCATGTATGTTAAAACTGTTAAATACGTTTATCTACATTATTTATTTATAGTTCCCAATAGCTAGCAATCACATAAACGTTTGCTTCTTACGATGGTCTCGTGTTATTTGAAGCGGCAGTAAAAGCTTCAAAATGACGCCGAAGAATATGCTTTCATAGCACCATGTTCGTAATAACCTATATATGTAAAGTCTGTTTTTTTAACACGGCAATTATGTTTTATTCTTTGATGTCAGTGTTATAATCACTGTTGTTAACTCGGACATGTTTTTTGGTAAGAAACCTAAATAACTTAAAATTTCTCCTGTTTAACTCTACAATGTTGACAAAACATACAAAACGAAACACGACAGATACTGAATTTAAGATGTATTACAATTATATTCACAGCTGCGGGTGTTGATGTAGGGAATACAGACATTGATATAGAAAGTATACAGGTATTTGTTGTAGTACGTATGCACGTATTGTTTTAGGGTATGTATTGAGGTTAATGAGATTACTCAAACACTCCTTCCTAAATATAGCCAAATAACAACTAAACCCTTACTTTGATAGGGGGTACATTTACTACAGGATCACATCTGCCTCCGCCATGAAGTAGCTATTCTGAAATCGAATGGCAACGTGAACAAGAGCCCGCTTTTGTTGGTTTCTATAGCGTCTAGTCTGTTCTGGGAATATGTGAGTTAGAAATGGGGTCATTATGAGCTTTTAACGTTTTCAATCTCAATCTCTAATTTTCTAAGAATCGTTAATTGAATATTCGAACCGTCATTGCACCGTCGGCCCACCATAAAGCTTGGGACGGTGACTGGTTGATGACCCCACTGACTGATAACCAGTAATTGAATGGTGGCGACGTAATTAATTTGGTTTAAATGTGGCTGTAAACTCCAGCAAAACGATGTAGGGTAAAGAAAATAAATTGAGTGTTTAAAACCCGGTCTTATCTCCCCTCAGTTGATCTAAATGTAAACGAAAGCTTCTTGTTGGCTCAAAAAAACCGAGAACGACGTTAGTCCAGTTCATGATAAGCAGTTGAAGTCAAGGTCTTCGGCTTTCAGAAACAACATTGCATCGCAGGCATTCCAAAATAAACCAATCAGCAATTATTCAGTCCGTATTGGCATTCCTGTTACAGAGAATGAGTGTTTAACTCGATCAAAGCGTCTGCTAAGATACAGGAAAATCTATAACGATATCTGCTTGAATATTTATTGATATAAATTTCCTGGTTGCCACGATGAGCGTGTTATTTGTACTGGTAAATTGGGTGTACAGGGTCGACCGTGCATATGATAATAGCAATGCAGCATGTCGTTTTACATTGAAACGCTTTTAGTGGTAATCCGCGGGGTCCGTGTCAGGTCCATGTCAGGTCCGTGTCGGCGATACAACTTCCATGTCACTTCCTGTCACCTGTTGTTAACGACAAGTGTCCATTTCTCTAGTCATGTCACATCCGTCCGAAAAAACTTGTATTTTCAGTATATCATACCGATGCATGTTTCATGAAACGTGTTTTTTGTTATGATGTCAAAACATTAATTCTTTCAACATGTAACTGGCAAAGCTAACCATACAGTATCACTGGTAAACCTTATTCTAACATAACACTGGTAAACCTTACTCTAACATACCACTGATAAACCTTACTCTAACATAACAGTGGTAAACTTTACTCTAACATACCACTGGTAAACCTTACTCTACCATAACATTGGTGAACCTTAATCTAACATAACACTGGTAAACCTTACTCTCATATACCAGTGGTAAACCTTGCTCTACCATAACAATGGTAAACATTATTCTACCATACCACTGATAAACCTTACTCGTACATAACACTGATAAACCATACTCTGCTATAACAGGGATAAACCTTGTTCTACCATAACAGGGATAAACCGTACTCTAACTTAACAGTGGTAAACCTTACTCTAAATACCACTGGTAAACCTTAATCTAACATACCACTAGTAAACATTATTCTAACATACCACTGATAAACCTTACTCTACCATAACAGTGGTAAACCTTACTCTACCATAACAGTGGTAAACCTTACCCTAAGATACCACTGATAAACCTTGCTCTACCATAACACTGGTAAACCTTACTCTTACATCCCACTGATAAACCTTACTCTAACATAACAGTGGTAAACCTTACTCTACCGTAACAGTGGTAAACCTTACTCTACCGTAACAGTGGTAAACCTTACTCAAACATACCAGTGGTAAACCTCCCTCTAACATACCAGTGGTAAACCTTACTCTTACAAACCACTGATAAACCTTACTCTAACATCCCACTGATAAACCTTACTCTAACATCCCACTGATAAACCTTACTCTAACATCCCACTGATAAACCTTACTCTAACATCCCACTGATAAACCTTACTCTAACATAACAGTGGTAAACCTTACTCTACCATAACAGTGGTAAACCTTACTCTAACATACCAGTGGTAAACCTCACTCTAACATACCAGTGGTAAACCTTACTCTACCATAACAGTGGTAAACCTTACTCTAACATACCAGCGGTAAACATTACTCTAACATACCAGTGGTAAACCTTACTCTTACAAACCACTGATAAACCTTACTCTAACATACCACTGATAAACCTTGCTCTACCATAACACTGGTAAACCTTACTCTTACATACCACTGATAAACCTTACTCTACCATAACAGTGGTAAACCTTATTCTACCATAACAGTGGTAAACCTTACTCTAACATACCACTAGTAAACCTTACTCTAACATAACAGTGGCTAACCTTACGCTTACATACCAGTGATAAACCTTACTTTCCCATAACAGTGGTAAACCTTACTCTAACATACCAATGATAAACCTTACTCGAACACACCCGTGGTAAACCTTACTCTAACATACCAGTGATAAACCTTCCTCTACCTTAACAGTGGTAAACCTTACTCTAACATACCACTGATTAACCTTACTCTACCATAACAGTGGTAAACCTTACTCTAACATACCAGTGGTAAACCTTACTCTAACATACCAGTGGTTAACCTAACCTGATATACTCATTCCACAGGTTTCTTATAAACATAACTTTAACGTTTCACTGGTATCTTTACCCATGCTATGTGTATATGAATTGACATTTTTATCATGATATTGACCATTGTTACAGTGATATTAACAATTTTTACAATGACACTGATAATTTTAACAGTGAGATTGACAATTTTTACAGTGAGATTGACATTATTTTTTTACCTTGGCTTAACAATGTATAAGCAGGACAATATAACAACCTACTACCATGAGAAGGAGGTTTGGATTATGCATTGGCAATGTAGCACATTTTCATTTTGTTTACCAAAAAAAAAATGTTAAGAATATTTATTTAACGAGTAAACATTACCGTGAAAAGAAGTATTTTAGACTATATGTTTACAATGTATTAACACGAACAGAAATGTCAGACTTTGTATTGACAATATGACTCAACGATTAGCAGTGCTTCGACCATAAATTTATACATTGACAATATTTTATTGTGAATAATGTTTTGACGTTGTGCTGAAAAAGTTTGTAAAACGCTTATAGAAGAAACTTTCGTAAGAACATGATTTTCCGAGTGAAGCATCCTTGAAATAAATCATTCAGATCACGTGATTCGCTGTGTTACGTAACGGTATTTCTATGATGTATTACGCTTTGATGTGTACCGTTGGATACAAAAGAGTACATGCATACCATTGTTATTTAAATATAGATATTTCTATTATCATAAAAGCTTACTAGATTGTTAACGATGATGTGTAAAGGTTATTTTAGGTCTGTGTACTTTATATAACAACAGTGAAGTCTGTTGAGAATGTATCGGTATAGAATACAAGGAGTGTATTTCCGACAATTCATGGTATGCATTTGAAGATTGGTGATTTATTCATCTAGTAAGCAGTGCAATGATAACAGCAATTTGTAGTAACTTGATTGATATTTCATATACATAGTTTCTTGTGATTCACGGTTACTGAAAAGAAAAAAAATATATGTATATCACTTATTTATCTTGGTATTAAGAATCATGAATGAAATAGCCTCTCGCTTTGGTTAAATTAAAGGTGTATCTTCGAGACCGCAGATTTTCTGGTTAGTTTATAATTTTGGTAATAAACCCGTTTTTATAAGCAGTGCATACATTCGCCATTCTTTTATATGCCGATTGAGCATTTTGTAAAATCTGGTCAACAACTGTGGACGCATTCTTACATAGTTTGAAAGTACATTTAGCTTTATTAAAAATGATGTCAATATAATTTGTTTTGTCCATTTAGCCATTGTGACGAGGCGCGATTGGTTACTTTGCCTTTCACAATGAGGTACTAGCTCTAACTTAGCCATTGTTAACGAAGGACGATAGTTTACGTCGATACGAATATGCGAGAAATTCGTACAGAAACGAGAAACGAGACCAGATTTTAATTATGTTTTTTTTTAGTTTATTCACGTATTTGTCACAAGGTCTATCGATCCTATGTAACAAAGGGAGATAATCTACTGAACCACTGTAACAATGGACTCACGCTACTCATGTAGTTTGCTAAGCTACTATAATTAGAGTCGATCTTAAACCAAATTCTTTCAACGAGAAACTTGGGACTATCTAGACTCCTTAACGAGGAATAATAGTTTTATGAGCTAATGCAAAATGGCACGATAGCTTTCTGATCTGTCGCAAAGAGGTACGATAGCTTACTGAGCTGTCGGAAATAGGCACAATAGCTTTCTGAGCTGTCGCAAATAGGCACGATAGCTTACTGAGCTGTCGCAAAGAGGCACGATAGCTGACTGAGCTCTTGCAAAGTGGCACGGTAGCTTACTGAACTCTTGAAAAGAGGCACGATAGGCTACTGAGCTCCTTTATCAATCCACGAAATATCCAAACGTTACCACCCCGAGGAACTCTTTTGTTACTCTCCAGACCCGAGAGACAATTGAGATGTGCTCCTCGCCCTCTACCTACCTTGTCAAAAGAACCTGTGGTTGGTGAACTTCCCCCTTCCCGAGGGAATTGAGTCCTTCCAAAGTACTTGTGAATTTTACCTTCCCAGAGAACATACGTTTTGAGACCCTTCCCGAGGAACGTTTTATTTTTGACCCTCCAAAGGGACGTGCAATTTATTATCATTCCATTGGACATGCATGCAATTCGTGACCATTCCGCGGGACGTGTGATTCTTGACCTTCCGCAAGGACATGATTTGTCACCCTCCTGAGAGACCTGTGGGTTGTGAGTGTTGCCTCGTCAGATAACTGCAGAACTTGTGAAGTTTATATGCAAATACAGCAGTATGATTTGTTTTTTGGCGTCGAGTGGTGCTGCCACGCTAGCTGCCGAACCGATAGTTCTGTCTCTTACTCCTATAAATGGTAACACTTCCTATTCCTACCATTTCTAGAAAGAGATATCTATAAACAAACAAGTCTCCGATTGTGACGACAACAACGGCCGTAACATGTACAATTAATCTGAATGTGTTTTATCAATCTCCATTGAAAATGTCATTGTATTCAGCTGAGGTGTCTGATATACAATGTCCTGCTGTCATACACACTGTAAAATACCAGCACTGCCTTAGGTGATAACTCCGAACCAGACACAGCTTGGCAGGGGAACTGCATTATCCTCGTAATAATGACAAAAGAAAGACAATAGAAACTTAAAAACTCGATAGAATAACAAAACTGTTAAATACAAAATCTAAGGTTAAGAAGTATAAGTACAAAAAGACATGCATGCAGAATAAGAGGTAAGAATTTAATTTTGAGAGATGTGTGTGCCATCTGTTATACATGAACAACGAATTATTTCACAACAACACACTATACAACAAATAATTCTGGAGGTATGGACGTGGGACAAACATGTCGCTAAATATCGCACCGTTCAGAATTTAAAGACAACAGGACTCACACTTGGTTGAGTACATAAAGACAACAGGACTCATACTCGGTTAAGTACATAAAGACAACAGGACTCACACTTGGTTAAGTACATAAAGACAACAGGACTCATACTTGGTTAAGTACATAAAGACAACAGGACTCATACTTGGTTAAGTACATAAAGACAACAGGACTCATACTTGGTTAAGTACATAAAGACAACAGGACTCATACTTGGTTAAGTACATAAAGACAACAGGACTCATACTTGGTTAAGTACATAAAGACAACAGGACTCATACTTGGTTAAGTACATAAAGACAACAGGACTCATACTTGGTTAAGTACATAAAGACAACAGGACTCATACTTGGTTAAGTACATAAAGACAACAGGACTCATACTTGGTTAAGTACATAAAGACAACAGGACTCATACTTGGTTAAGTACATAAAGACAACAGGACTCATACTTGGTTAAGTACATAAAGACAACAGGACTCATACTTGGTTAAGTACATAAAGACAACAGGACTCATACTTGGTTAAGTACATAAAGACAACAGGACTCATACTTGGTTAAGTACATAAAGACAACAGGACTCATACTTGGTTAAGTACATAAAGACAACAGGACTCATACTTGGTTAAGTACATAAAGACAACAGGACTCATACTTGGTTAAGTACATAAAGACAACAGGACTCATACTTGGTTAAGTACATAAAGACAACAGGACTCATACTTGGTTAAGTACATAAAGACAACAGGACTCATACTTGGTTAAGTACATAAAGACAACAGGACTCATACTTGGTTAAGTACATAAAGACAACAGGACTCATACTTGGTTAAGTACATAAAGACAACAGGACTCATACTTGGTTAAGTACATAAAGACAACAGGACTCATACTTGGTTAAGTACATAAAGACAACAGGACTCATACTTGGTTAAGTACATAAAGACAACAGGACTCATACTTGGTTAAGTACATAAAGACAACAGGACTCATACTTGGTTAAGTACATAAAGACAACAGGACTCATACTTGGTTAAGTACATAAAGACAACAGGACTCATACTTGGTTAAGTACATAAAGACAACAGGACTCATACTTGGTTAAGTACATAAAGACAACAGGACTCATACTTGGTTAAGTACATAAAGACAACAGGACTCATACTTGGTTAAGTACATAAAGACAACAGGACTCATACTTGGTTAAGTACATAAAGACAACAGGACTCATACTTGGTTAAGTACATAAAGACAACAGGACTCATACTTGGTTAAGTACATAAAGACAACAGGACTCATACTTGGTTAAGTACATAAAGACAACAGGACTCATACTTGGTTAAGTACATAAAGACAACAGGACTCATACTTGGTTAAGTACATAAAGACAACAGGACTCATACTTGGTTAAGTACATAAAGACAACAGGACTCATACTTGGTTAAGTACATAAAGACAACAGGACTCATACTTGGTTAAGTACATAAAGACAACAGGACTCATACTTGGTTAAGTACATAAAGACAACAGGACTCATACTTGGTTAAGTACATAAAGACAACAGGACTCATACTTGGTTAAGTACATAAAGACAACAGGACTCATACTTGGTTAAGTACATAAAGACAACAGGACTCATACTTGGTTAAGTACATAAAGACAACAGGACTCATACTTGGTTAAGTACATAAAGACAACAGGACTCATACTTGGTTAAGTACATAAAGACAACAGGACTCATACTTGGTTAAGTACATAAAGACAACAGGACTCATACTTGGTTAAGTACATAAAGACAACAGGACTCATACTTGGTTAAGTACATAAAGACAACAGGACTCATACTTGGTTAAGTACATAAAGACAACAGGACTCATACTTGGTTAAGTACATAAAGACAACAGGACTCATACTTGGTTAAGTACATAAAGACAACAGGACTCATACTTGGTTAAGTACATAAAGACAACAGGACTCATACTTGGTTAAGTACATAAAGACAACAGGACTCATACTTGGTTAAGTACATAAAGACAACAGGACTCATACTTGGTTAAGTACATAAAGACAACAGGACTCATACTTGGTTAAGTACATAAAGACAACAGGACTCATACTTGGTTAAGTACATAAAGACAACAGGACTCATACTTGGTTAAGTACATAAAGACAACAGGACTCATACTTGGTTAAGTACATAAAGACAACAGGACTCATACTTGGTTAAGTACATAAAGACAACAGGACTCATACTTGGTTAAGTACATAAAGACAACAGGACTCATACTTGGTTAAGTACATAAAGACAACAGGACTCATACTTGGTTAAGTACATAAAGACAACAGGACTCATACTTGGTTAAGTACATAAAGACAACAGGACTCATACTTGGTTAAGTACATAAAGACAACAGGACTCATACTTGGTTAAGTACATAAAGACAACAGGACTCATACTTGGTTAAGTACATAAAGACAACAGGACTCATACTTGGTTAAGTACATAAAGACAACAGGACTCATACTTGGTTAAGTACATAAAGACAACAGGACTCATACTTGGTTAAGTACATAAAGACAACAGGACTCATACTTGGTTAAGTACATAAAGACAACAGGACTCATACTTGGTTAAGTACATAAAGACAACAGGACTCATACTTGGTTAAGTACATAAAGACAACAGGACTCATACTTGGTTAAGTACATAAAGACAACAGGACTCACACTTGGTTAAGTGCATAAAGACAACAGGACTCACACTTGGTTAAGTACATAAAGACAACATGACTCACACTTGGTTGAGTACATAAAGACAACATGACTCATGCTTGGTTAAGTGCATAAAGACAACAGGACTCACACTCGGTTAAGTACATAAAGACAACAGGACTCATACTTGGTTAAGTACATAAAGACAACAGGACTCACACTTGTGAATATTTCCAAATAAGGACATGATGGCTATCATACACATTGCCCATATTCTTCATCAACCTCCATATCTTAAAAAACCTGCGTTAAACCTTGCATACGTCGTCATAAGACATCTGTCACGAAAACCGTGATATTCGAGTAAGCTCTCGAATAAAGAACACATTTTGACATGTAATACCCCAGTCACAATTGGCTTGCGATGGGTTTGCGATTTGTTTGCGGCGAATTTCTAGGCATTTTCGGCCGGGGCCCCACGGGACTCCTTGCGGCTGCCGGGTCATTTTTTGGCATCGGGCGGGCATCGAGGTACTTTTAACTCGGACTTAAAACCTAGTGCGGCGTTTCGCATCGCAAACTGATCGCCAATAAATCAGTCGATGCCTAGCCGATGTCCGGCAGGGCACCGCAGGGGTATCGCAAGGACATAAGCAGGGCACCGGACGAGTGCCTGCCGGACACCGGCCGATAAACAGGCCAAGAATTCGACCCCATTTCCAGGAAAGTTGGCCGATCGCCGGTCGGCGTCCCCCCGGGCCCCGTCATGGCAGCGTACGGGGTACTTTTAATTGTGACTGTCACCGCCATATCGCACGATCTTTCGCCGACCTCTACACGCTGGCCGATGCCTAGAAATCGCACACGCCGCCCGGGCTCCGCTTTAATTGTGACTTATGCATTAACACAGTAGGTGGAGCAAATGGAGATGGTACTAACAAGAAAGGGAAAATTGTTTGTGATCGGGAAATTAGAAATCGTTAGAAACCTGCTTGCCAAATTAAATATATGAAACAAACATGTATAAATGTATTTCTACCACAATACGCTGTGTTATTCCACTCTCAGATCATTGTATAAACACGCAGACTGTTAGATAAATAGCAGTTATATACCACACGTGGTATATGACCTTCAAGAGTTTTGATTGGTCGAGAAGATGAACTTTGACCGGGACGACTTTTTCCACGCGCATTTTGCCAAGTTTTGTTTATGTCGTCTGCTATCAACATCCGACAAATGTTGGTGACTTTGTGAGGTTATGCGGAAAATGGGGTTATTAAGGCAATATTAAAAGAAGATGATACTTAAAGATTTGATGACTAGTTTCAGGCAAAATTGCTACAGACGCTCGATATCGTTTCGACGTCACACTGTCGCGTGTCCAGGTCGTGAAACCAAAACAAGATCTGTCACAGTGTCGGAAAATATTTCGTTCTACCAACGTCCCGTTATCGCTATTTGGACGGCCTGACTACGGCTGAACTTTCACTATAAACGTCAACCAGAGAACCGTCAAGAAGAAACGTAGGCCTATGGTTTTGGACATTGACAGCGATGAGTTCGTCTTCGTCACTTGGCGGGAGGCAGACTTCGTACGATATGCTTACACGCCTATAGTCCGTACGTGGTTAATTTATATAAATTAATGCAATACTGCTACTCTCAATATAGTCGTTCATCTATTATACTTTTTCATGAAGTTGTTGCCTAAACATTAATTATGACAATTATTAAATTTCTAAAAAAGAAGTTGTTTTTGAATAGTAATGAGTGACTTTTTACATATGGGCCATATCACTACGCCAGCCTTGTCAACAAACACATGTGTGTATGTTATTTCCGACTGATCAAGAGATTGTGGTAGAAACAGATCACACGACTCGTGGTTGTTGAGTATGGTATTTATTTCACTCTCGTTAGTTAATTTTCAAAAGTTACAGAAAGACACTCGCTAAAGCTCGTGTCTTTTGTAACTTTTGAAAATTAACTAACTCGAGTGAAATAAATACCATATTCACTACCACTCGTTGTGTAACCTCTATTAACTATATATGTAGAAGAGTCTGCATTTTCTTTGATTTCAAGTTTATGGGAATAAATACAATCGACGTGGTTAATACATTTGTTCTTAAAAAATTCAACGTCTTCGATATAAACCTGTCCTGATACACTCATCTCTAAATGCAATTTCATATGAAAACAAAACCAAGTCGACGACGAGGTAGGCACAGTTTGTCCCATAGCTATGCTGGAAATCTTGCTACAGAACTCAACAAAGAGATGAAATATGAGGAGCTATTTGAACTGTTTTATAATGAACCTATGTTTTATCGATTATTTGTATATAACCTCAAGGAACTGCATCATTTCCATGCTTTTATTTCTAGTTTCAGAACAATAGTTTGAAATAGAGAATCGCAAACCTCCATACGGATGTACACGAACGTCGGAGACGCTTTGAGCGCAGTAACTGTTAAAGCGCCAGTTCAGAGTGATAGATCGGACTGAGCATTTATCTATGTATAAAACTGTGTTGTATATTTACTCAGGGTATACAGCCAAATCGCGCTTGTCTGATCAAGTTTAAAATGACATCATTACCAACAAGCTAGAAAGTAAGACGTAATATAAAATTGTAATGCATGTTATAGTGCGTTTTGTTCAACGGCCATTAATACTATAGTATGGCTTTGAAATGAATTACTTCGTTCACTGTCAGTGACGCTCACCCCATTACGCAGCGAACATCGGCTATAGATAATGGCGTGTACCGTGTCTCGTGTGACAGCGTTGTACTCTAACTCAATCATCGCAACAATGTCCGGGAATCTGCATTAAACCGTTATGACGTTAGTTTTTGTTAGGAACTTTCCAGAGTAATACGGCTTTCACATTTCACTAGACGTATACATGATGTATTGACATTTCAAACGAGTTCTCGTTACATACGTGAGGTTCAGGAGTCCGAATTATATGGCAACGGATGCACAGATTACGTATTACGACGAATTTGTTTCTTCTTTAAACGTACATATCAGGTAATTTCTTCTACAAAATGGATCAGCTATACTCCGAGTTGATAATGCCATTAAACACAGTTTAACAATGCTTGTTGACCCTACTTCAATATTCCGCCAATGCAAGTTTACTGCCAATTCTATTCTGGCATCACAATGAAACATCTTTTTTTTCAATGTTAAATTTTAATGGTTCTTCATTGTAAAGATTGACCGTTTCATTCAAACATAATTCATTGACATTTAACAGTCAAAGGAAGTGGGCACAAGTTCGTATAACTGACTGGGCCCTTCCCGTTAAGTCGTAAGCACCTGCGACTCTTTAATGTCAATAATGTATGTTTAAATGAAGCAGACAACCTAACAATGAGGAGCCAATAAAATCGGTCATTGAAAGAAAAGGTACCGTTTATTGTGACCGATTAATTTGTACCAATTAATTTGCATGCCCGTATGTTTTGATATTGAGGAATCCCGTGCGACTGTTAAAAGCTGTAACTATTAATTGGAAACTTCTTCACAGTCATGACTATAGCTTTAATGAATCTTCTCTGGAAATAAACCCATACTTCGTGGAACTGTTATGAATAAAAAAAAATACATCAAGACGAAAATATCATCAAGAATTTCAACACGGTTCGTTTGCAACGCGTGTTTTGATTGGATATGGACCATGTTCTAATCTGCGATTGATTAAGCTCCTCTCATCGCACTTAAGCCACGCCCCGTTTCTAACCAAAACAACATGGCGTCCAGCTCGCCTCTTAGCGAAATCCCGCTGATAAGGCTAGCAGGTAACAGAACAGAAAAGACCGATGAAATGTATTTGTTGAATGAATTAAAAAGTAAAAAGAAACATTCCTTATTATTACCTCCATTTATAACTGAAACGTTCGTTCCATCCGTGTGAAGGCATCTATTTAGATCCGAAATCAAATGAAACATTTCGCATGTGTCGTATGAATTTACACAAAACTCTTCACAAATCTTTACAATAGTTACCGATTTTGTCGATGAGCACAGATTGGTATGCATACTGGCATTGAATTGTAAGAAATTGGTCAATATCAATCCAAATGTGTCGTATAAACTTTGGTAACAGGACGTTCACGAACAATCCAAATATTCCGCCTCGGCAACACACAGATCGAACGCTCGTCATTATGGGCGGGGCCAAATGACCGACTTGTGAAAGCTTCTTTCCGATTGGTCAGTCCGCTGCAGATTGATACATCGCTAGTTCAGGTCACAGAGTACTTTACTACGTACTTTTGTACAAGTAAATACAATGTTTCTAAACATATTAGCGTAGTATATTAGTACATTGTTTTTCGTGTCTATACTGGCGATTAGAACATGACATTTGGTTTAAACTCTCGACCTATCGGTCTCGACTTCAAACTAAATTTCATGTTCTTATCGCCAGTATACCCACTCAAAACAACGTACTATCCCCTTAATAAACAACAGTGTTCTGATAGTAAAAATGCAACAGGTTAGGCCGAGATTCGACCCTAACCGTTCAATTATTACAACGTCACTTTAAACAACTGAGCTACATCATCAACGGCTGTACGCATGCTTTGTGTCGAGCTACAGCCGAACCGAAATACATTTGAATCATACCAAATCCAAGAAATGGCAAGTCTACTTGAAATTTATATAGGGGTGAATGAGTTAAGGGCTTGTTACTGCATATATGATTTTTGTCTAGTGTAATGCCGACACGAGACATGGATCCTTAATATAACATTTCTACATTATTCTGTGTTGTTTAAACTGTTGTTTCTTTTTAGCGTCCTCAGCGGCCCCGTCCCTGGAAGAGTGTTCTTGACACTCTTGAGCTTCCTCCTGCCTGTCCACAGATGCACGACTTCCAATATGTCCACCAACATTATCCCGACTTCTGGAACGAGGACGAGGACTGTCTCTACCTCAACATCTTTGTTCCCTTGGTGAGTACTGATCCCCCATTATCTTTGTTACCATGGTGACAACAACTGTATCGTCATTGTCGTTAACATTGTGAGTACAACTGCCTCACAATCCTCGTTCCCATGGTGTGTTTGCAATACATAGGGAACGAAGACTGCCTGTGCATCCAGACTTCGTTACCATTTAGAATATTACATAATGGTGACAATTGTCTTACTGCAAGTCGTCCTTCACGGCATATATACGACTTTTGTTAATTGTTTGTGCTACATACAAAAGGCATAATTTTCTGAAGTTTTACGAACGGATTTTTTCGCAGAAATCAACTTCCGGTCATGTACATCAGATATACGTACATTTACATAATATGCTTCACGCGTACTGGAGAAATCGTTCGAAAATAAAACATCATAACTGTAAATGCTAAAAATGAAATAGCCGTTCCAAATCCGGTACATTATGGAAAATCTTTAGTACATAACACTTATAACACAGCATTAAACAGCCATACAAATATAGGGGTGTTAAACGCAATATTAAACAGCCATACAAATATAGGGATGGTGAACACGACATGAAACAGCCATACAAACATAGGGGTGTTGAACACAACATTGAACAGCCATACAAACATAGGGGTGTTGAACACAACATTGAACAGCCATACAAACATAGGGGTGTTGAACACAAGACTATACACCCATAACAACATAGGGGTGTTGAACACAACATTAAACGGCCATTCAAATAAAGGGATGTTGAACATCAGATTGAGCTACCATACCAGCATAGGGGTGTTAACCACGATCGGGAACAGCCCTAAAACACAAAGGGGTGTTTAACACAACATTGAACAGCCATACAAACACAGGGGTGTTTAACACAACATTGAACAGCCATACAAACAAAGGGTGTTGAACACAACATTGAACAGCCATACAAACATAGGGGTGTTTAACACAACATTGAACAGCCATACAAACATAGGGGTGTTGAACACGACACTGAACTACCATACAAACATAGGGATGTTTAACACAACATGGAACAGCCATACAAACATAGGGGTGTTTAACACAACATTGAACAGCCATACAAACAAAGGGTTTTTAACACAACATTGAACAACCATACAAACATAGGGGTGTTGAACACGACACTGAACAACCATACAAACATAGGGATGGTGAACACGACATTGAACCATTCAAACATAGGGGTGTTGAACACGACACTGAACAACCATACAAACATAGGGATGGTGAACACGACACTGAACAACCATACAAACATAGGGGTGCTGAACACGACACTGAACAACCATACAAACATAGGGGTGTTGAACACGACATCGAACAACCATATGGAGACAGAGGAGTGTTGAACTCAATATTGAACACTCGTACCAACATTGGGTTGTTGAACAGGGCAAAGAACAGCCATATGAAGAACATATGGTTTGAACACGACTTGAATTACAAAACAGAAGGCTGTTGAGCATGCCACTGAACATGTATAAGTGACCAGAAGGTTTTTTACAAGACTGAAAGTTATGAAGAAACATAGAGTTGTGAACGACATGGAACAGCCAAACGGAAACAGGATGTGTGTATACATCGTTTACACGATCAAAAGGGTGCAACAGACACCTACAGAAGAGCGCCACCTTGTTGAGGGAACGCGTGCGGGGGCGGACTCGAGGTCATTTATTGATTAGTGTATGTAAACGCATTCAAAGAGACGGTATGCACAATTATCGTGTTAAGTGATAAAAAAACCTTTTATCCCGGTAACCTCAGAGGAGTAAACTAATCAGGTCTTCATAAATAGCTCGCCTGCTGGTGACGTAGTATGTAAACAAGCGGCGAGAAGATACACGTGGTTTGGGAAATCTGCACACACCTGTTAGAAGCTCAAGTTCACTTAATGGTGATAATTTCTTTGACACTTGCTATCACATCTAACGTTTTTATTTTTACTTCAACATTTTCTACGCCTTGACTCATCACCAGACAGTGAGTGGGTGCTCGGCTACGATAGACATGAGATAGGTGTTCGGACAATCAAGCCGTACTGACTTAAATTAAACCATGATACGCACAGATGTCAGTGAAACACCGTGTTTAATACGGGTAATAGAAAAAGCCTTGCTTCCTATGATACCCATTTCGTACGCCGGGGAACCTTATTCATTGGATTTGAAATTTAAACGTACAGAATGATGAAATTTTGAAAAGATTTAAAATAGAATTCAAATATTTTATCATGCATTTTACTTGTAAAGGAGTTTACTAAAAAAACATCTGCTTTGTTGCAAATGTTTATTATGCAAGATAAACCATATCATATTCATCTGAACTGGACACAATAACAACACGGTATTCTACTGCCTATTGTTTAGGTTTTTTTTGTAAAATATTAGCTCTTATCAAACTACGGAGAGAACACATTTTCCCAATAAACATTTCTAATATTCATGGCACGACAATTTCAAGGCATAACAATGTTAGCATGTGAAGAAAATAATTGTATTTTTGCGGAATTAAGGCTCAAACTCCTCCGGTTTCCAAAAACAAAACACAAATAAATAGCTCAAAATGTCCTACATATCATTTTTTGTTCTGTTCATTATTTACATTTAAATCATCTATGTCTGTCTAAATCTGAAAAACACCTCTTGCTTAAGTCAGAGAAAGTCAAGAATGCGACTGTAGGAAAAATAAGGTATTCCAAGAAAAGGAAACAGTGGCGATTATTACGTATGCAGACAACACCTACATGTGCGCCTTTACAAAAGTTAAACGGACAATTAGGTTGGTTTGGTTTAGTTTAGTATTGTTTAACGTCTTATCAACAGCTATTGTCATTTAAGGACAGTCTCCCCTGTGTGCAAGATGCATGCGTGTGTGTTTTGGAAGGCGGCGATATGTTCGCGTTTTTCTCCTTGTGATAGCGCGGAACTAATGCCGACTTTATAGTACTACTTCACGGAAACATACTTCCGAAGACTCCCAGCAGGACACCCCGCCCGGTTACATTATACTGACAACGGGCGAACAAGTCGCCCAACTCCTGAGCGTTAAGCAGGAGTAGAAACTACCATTATTACAGACTCTGGTATGTCTCGGCCAGGGGACATAACCCAAAGCCTTCCTCACAGGGGCGAACTCTCAACTAAAGGTCAAAAGTGAGGCATTATCAAGGGACATTAGGAAGAAGAAAGTTGTTTAGAAAGAAGAGAAAAGATAAGATCCCACATTTATTCTCTAACGATCATGCAATGGGGGCAGCAGGTACAATTCTTACGCCCTACCTGCGGGGTCGTCCGTGCACACAGACAGACGGTTACACTTGGTATGGCGCTAGTTTTGAAATGTACCTTGTCGATTTGCATTGAAATAATTTTAATAACCATTCCCGGAATCCCACACCGAAAGTGTGTAAGCGACACGAATACTCAGGATTGTTTTAGAACATTTTACCATTGCCCTATTGTATTTTCAAAGTTCTTATTTAAAACCGATTGTTGTGAACTACGATATGCATCGTCCATTACCCTGTTACAGCAATCTCTACCCAGATTTGTCATTTTCTGACACTTACATTTACAAAAAGTGGGTGTAAGGAACGACATCTCTATTGAGATATCACTTCGCATCTGAGGGCCAACCCCAGTTCTGTCCCTTTCCAGTTTGGTTCTACGACCGTTGTGGTATGGTATCGACAGATATCGGGTATATTATGTACACATATACTTATATTCCGTCGTTTAAATTATTTTTATCAACATGAAGCTTTACCTGGAACTCTTATCCTCAAACTCTTTCACAGAAATATTTTGTTTTTAGAGCTGCATACCCCATTTTGTGACACAGATGTGACAGGATCGTTTTTATCATATGCTGTTGGGTTTCTAAACCTTGGACAGCCTAAATAAAACCTTTAACCCTTTGAGATAGAGGGAAATTTTATTCAAAAAGATAGTGTTTGAAATAAAGTAAAGGAAGCACACACACGCCTTGTTTTACGTGTTCCTGGGATTTGTGCTGCATAAGAATAAACACTTTTCTTTTTAAAGTTGGAGGGTGATCGATCTACTTCCTATCTTTAACGAGGACGTTAGCCTCAAACGAAAATATGTATGATCATGTCTAGCAAATAGAACGAGATCATTAAATTTGATTCAATGACACTAATAGCCTGCATTACCTGCGCACGCAACTCAGAAAAAAACTTCTGTTCCGTCGAGTGCACGTTATATCTTGATAAACAAATGTCTTACAGACGCTCTAATTGTCCCATTGGTCGACAATAAAATTATCCATGTTTGGAGGTTACAATGTTTTTTTTATTGGAAAAGGTTTCAAAACTAAGATAGGCATTTTAATCATCGATAATGAAATTTATCTTAGTTTGTAATTAATGCAGTATTTCCTTGTTGGATATCAGTCACCATATAATGCAAATTGTTGTCGATATTTGGATAAATCATAAGAACACGTTAACTACTTTGCATGGCACATTGCAACCCACACAGTCAATTGAGCTAAGTAAATTTAAATGTAGTGACGTTTTCTTAACGACGTCAGAAGTTAAACGAAACAGAAACAGGCAAAACTGACATACATAAACAAAGCTGTGCTATTTGTCGACCGGAGAAGGAATTTTAAGCCATACAACAATTGGAATGAACTCGCAAGATGTCAATAGAAGCAGAGCAGAGCAACTGGTACAAAAACTATTTAAGATCCTGAAGTATATACGTGAAGTAGCTTTTCAAAACATGAAATGGCATAAAACTGATGTCAACACATGTTCTGTTTGTGGTACGCTATTCTGTTAATCTGTAAAACACCGAGGCCATTCAGAACGAAACCACAATGTTAAGCGTTGCCAATGTGACAATGTCGAATACACAAATAGTCCCCAAGATAGTTCTGTGACTATTTTTTTTAATTCAGTTAGCAAACATCTATTTTACATTAAATAAACATCACAGCAAGTGCATTCTAGCCATTTGTCTTTTCAGATATTCCTTTGTGTTGAGGACGTTTGGCGATTTGTCACATTGGAGACGCTGAATACTGTATAACTATAAGACAATTTTTCAACCAATGTTCCCCTATTCCGTGTATATGAAACCTCTTCGCTGGTAGACAATGGATACAACTAAATTGGTATAGTGTCTATTGTATATTGGTATAAAGCCTTACGTCTTTGTGTGAAATTGAGACGGAGATCTTAATGATCCGAGTTTACTTAACACCATATAGACACAAGATGGTGGTACGTGTGTGGAAATGTTAGCCCGTTGATGACGTAAATCAGTAACTCTGTTACTGGGACGGCGTTAAACACCTAAAATACCCCTCATGGCGAAAACTAGCAGTAAAGAAAACGTTTAAAAATCGTAGCAGGAATACATCTTAAAACTTCAATAGGCTTTTTTCATTTGTAAATTAACATTTCTAATTCTTTATAAAAGCTCGTTGTTTCCAAGTCTGTATAATGCCGTGTTCAAAATCAATAAATACAATTTTTGAAGCTTTTCAAATCTTACATACATAATGTATTAACTGTATATACACGACTGTGAACACGTGACCTTACATACATAATGTATTAACTGTATATACACGACTGTGAACACGTGACCTTACATACATAATGTATTAACTGTATATACACGACTGTGAACACGTGACCTTACATACATAATGTATTAACTGTATATACACGACTGTGAACACGTGACCTTACATACATAATGTATTAACTGTATATACACGACTGTGAACACGTGACCTTACATACATAATGTATTAACTGTATATACACGACTGTGAACACGTGACCTTACATACATAATGTATTAACTGTATATACACGACTGTGAACACGTGACCTTACATACATAATGTATTAACTGTATATACACGACTGTGAACACGTGACCTTACATACATAATGTATTAACTGTATATACACGACTGTGAACACGTGACCTTACATACATAATGTATTAACTGTATATACACGACTGTGAACACGTGACCTTACATACATAATGTATTAACTGTATATACACGACTGTGAACACGTGACCTTACATACATAATGTATTAACTGTATATACACGACTGTGAACACGTGACCTTACATACATAATGTATTAACTGTATATACACGACTGTGAACACGTGACCTTACATACATAATGTATTAACTGTATATACACGACTGTGAACACGTGACCTTACATACATAATGTATTAACTGTATATACACGACTGTGAACACGTGACCTTACATACATAATGTATTAACTGTATATACACGACTGTGAACACGTGACCTTACATACATAATGTATTAACTGTATATACACGACTGTGAACACGTGACCTTACATACATAATGTATTAACTGTATATACACGACTGTGAACACGTGACCTTACATACATAATGTATTAACTGTATATACACGACTGTGAACACGTGACCTTACATACATAATGTATTAACTGTATATACACGACTGTGAACACGTGACCTTACATACATAATGTATTAACTGTATATACACGACTGTGAACACGTGACCTTACATACATAATGTATTAACTGTATATACACGACTGTGAACACGTGACCTTACATACATAATGTATTAACTGTATATACACGACTGTGAACACGTGACCTTACATACATAATGTATTAACTGTATATACACGACTGTGAACACGTGACCTTACATACATAATGTATTAACTGTATATACACGACTGTGAACACGTGACCTTACATACATAATGTATTAACTGTATATACACGACTGTGAACACGTGACCTTACATACATAATGTATTAACTGTATATACACGACTGTGAACACGTGACCTTACATACATAATGTATTAACTGTATATACACGACTGTGAACACGTGACCTTACATACATAATGTATTAACTGTATATACACGACTGTGAACACGTGACCTTACATACATAATGTATTAACTGTATATACACGACTGTGAACACGTGACCTTACATACATAATGTATTAACTGTATATACACGACTGTGAACACGTGACCTTACATACATAATGTATTAACTGTATATACACGACTGTGAACACGTGACCTTACATACATAATGTATTAACTGTATATACACGACTGTGAACACGTGACCTTACATACATAATGTATTAACTGTATATACACGACTGTGAACACGTGACCTTACATACATAATGTATTAACTGTATATACACGACTGTGGACAGGTGACACATATAGAGTATTTTGTGAACGATTTTGCAAACCCCTGATTTTATAATATATTTATGATTTAACAATCCATATATGTCAATAATATTTTATTAAAAAAAAACACTGTATTAAGATAATAATAACATTACAATATACAAAACTCTGTATTTAGATATCAATAATATTAAAATCCACTAACTCTGTATTTAGATATCAATAATATTACAATCCACTAACTCTGTAATTAGATATCAATAATATTACAATCCACAAACCCCTGTATTTGGATATCAATAATATTATAAGCTACAACCCCTAGTGAAACCACTGGTTATAGCATTGCTGGTGTCTGATTCAAACTTGATGCTTTTATATCTGTGTTGTAAAAAGCAAAACAGGCAGATGCGTTACTTCAAAGGCAATGATATAAATACGATGAGAAGAGAAATATTATTTATGGTAGGGCCTCTCACTGCCGATCGCTCAAGGTTATTCAACAAGCTTTTTACAACACATCCGATCTAATTATTGGTTGCTAATCTGGTCAACTTCATAGCCCTCGGGATCAACATGTTTAAAGTAGAACGCATTTAAACACAGATGGAATAAAACATAAAGATCGAGTTGGTGCACAGACATGGTTATCGTTAGGGTGTAAATATGAAGGTTAGATGGGTAGGACCTCACACAGGTGATTCTTTGGGAATGAGAATGGAAATTAATATGGATGTTATTGGGTCAATACCATTCAAAATTAACCCTTGGGGAAGAAACGAGGATAGGACCACACAAGGGTTAACCCTCGTGGAAGGGGGGAAATGGAGGTAAATGTTGAGGCCAGTGGGGGCAGGCAAAACAAGGTTAACCTTCGGGGGGGGGGGGGGGGGGTAATATAAAGGTTACGGGGATATGACCGCAAAAGATTAACCCTCGGGAAGAGGAGTGGTGTGTCATAAAACATGCTTTTGAGCGTGTAATGGACAAAGCAAAACCAAGGCAACATACCTTACCTCACAAACCCGAGAGCTACTACGTCCTGATTTTTGTACCTCCTAAATCCTTTCAAGATTTCACTGCAGCATCAGCTACCTAGCATCATGCTAGCCTTAATTTATGACATGCAATGAAGCTCAGTTCACTTAAATAATAGATAACACACAGACAATGGTATTGACGTAATTGGCTAACCTTTATCAGGATGCCGTAATTTAATTTTTTATCTTTGATCTAAATTTCAATACATTTATTATTTCATAAAATATTATTTTAGTGAAGGTGCGGCAAAAGATACCGCCACCCTCATTAACTTAAGACATGTACATGTAAGTAATAACGCAATGCTGCGAGCGGGCTGCCCCAACCCCTTACCAGTGAGAGGGAGGTAGGATTTCACCATGCTCAGACCAGCTGGTAAGTGTTTACTCACTTAGTTATCACCGATAACACATGGGATATTGACGCTGCACATAAACAAACCTAACATCTGAAGATAAACCAGGCATACAAATATGACCGACAAAACTTTGTTCTTTATATAATTAATATTACAATTAATAACAAATATAAGCGTCCTATTAAAACTTTCAAAACAAGTTCATTGACAAATGACACAACACGATAAGTAAACTACATCGTAATCATTTTTGAAAAAATTGCTGCAGGACATCTAGATGATTAAAATTGCAAGGTAGCTGATAGGGGAGGAAGGAGGGATCAATTTAAGTTTTCACAATTTTTTCTCAAACCAATATTGCGTCTTGATTCAGCAGCGAGAGTGAGGGGTTTATCAGCTTCCACCCCACGGGGCTCTCGCTGCTACCTCTCTGACCAATGGGCATTAACCTTGACCCATTTTAACCAATGGTAGCTGGCCTTGACATATCTTCATCTTACATAAATATTGAGAACTGATGTCACAAAATACGGAATCAAAATCTAGAAAAAACAGACGGAATAATTACATCAACCAAAAAACTGTATATATAAATATATACTTTAATTTAGTCCGTGTTACCAATGGGACAGTAGGTAAGATTTTTTACAATATCGATACAATACAATCATCATCATCGTCATCACCATCACCATCATCATCATCTTTAATCAGGATTCTTTGTGATAATCAAGAAAATGATTTTTATCCATTGATACTTCCGTCCTCACTATGGGTTCCTTCACTCCCGACTGGGTAAAACCTTGGACGTAATTGCATTGATCAATCTTCTAATTATGACGTCAGGAAACAATGCCTTCCGACGTCATATTCCATTGGGACGTCATAATAAATGACAAAAGTTTCCCAGAACGGAAACGGAAATAATGTTTCCCAAGAAAAACATATGGTTTTCTAGATAGGATCTAAACGTTGCGGGAGAAAAAGGTCCCCAAACTCGTGATGGTTGAGTATCCTGTTTATTTAACTCGAGTTAAGTTAATTTTTCAAATTGTATAAAGGCATGAGGTTTACTTCAACATCTAAAATTACTCACATATTTGTATCACTTGGTTTTTATTATTCAAGTATAGCCTTTGGCTGAGGTCGATACCTAGATTTATCAACAGGAGAAAAGATATATTGACAAAGGACGCGAGACGCAGTCCGAGGTCAATATATCTTTTCTCGGTTTGATAAGTCCAGGTATCGACCGAAGTTAAAGGCTACAATTATTTTATTATTTTCAAAACAGTAATGTAAGCAATCTGAAAATCAAACCAACAAAAGAGCTTCGGAAGCAGGGCGGTGCTTTGTTTGTAGACACGTCATAATTCTATCTTTAGAAACATTCTGTCCTTCAACAACAATCACGCGCTCCAAGTCAATATCGGTTTTTATCGGTGGAAACGTGATACACTCCTGGCCAATCACTTGTCGGAAATAATATAAAAGATAATGACCTTCATTATTGAAGGACTGCGTGTTTCTAAAAATAGAATTATGACGTGTCTCCAAACAACACACCATCCCGCTTCCGTAGCTTTTTTGTTGTGTTGTTTTTCAGATTGCTTACATTACTGTTTTGAAAATAATAAAACAATTGTAGCCTTTAACTTCGGTCGATACCTGAATTTATCGACCCGAGAAAAGATATATTGCAGTCCTCGGTCAATATATCTGGTCGATAAATCCAGGTACGCGTCCTCGGTTAATATATCTTTTCTCGGGTCGATAAATCCAGGCATCGACCGAACCCAAAGGCTTTAATTGAATATGATTTCTACACACAGGATTTAACAAGTCTTTTCCTGTAGTTGACACATATCTTATCAAATAGAAATTTGCGAATTAACCAAAGCTGAGAAACTTAGTCTAACTGTTGATTGATGACTAGCGTTGTTGATATTTGTTATATGATCAACACAATAATTATGACACTGAGCCAATCAACAAATAAATCCTATTGGGATCTACGAGCAAGCTTTAACACCAATTTCCGAACCAAAAACGATTGCAGATAAAGTATGATGTTTTTATAATCCTCCATAACTGCTTGATTTACTTGAGAGACGCCCCCTGTCACCAGAGCCAACAGCCTAACCTGGCATCTTGAAAATTCTATTCATTGACATTTTTAACCGATTAGAGTATAAATAAATCGAGAACTTTCATTTCTAATGCCAAGCAAATTGAAATTTTAATTATTATTTTTTTAGTATTTTATGAAATAACTTGTTGCATTAACGGAGAGGAAAAGCAGGGCAAAGGACATGGAAAAGCCGTGTTTAATGCTGTGGTGTGCATTCCATGTAATCTTTTAGATTCTCAATACCATTACCTTCACAGTGAGATGTTCTATCAGCCGCTAATTCGTCGTATCCCACTAACACATAAACGTCTGGTAGGATGGAGCGAGATCAATTCTGAGGAAATGAAATGGAGACTGTACACGATAAACCGCAGGTTTGAAAATTAAAAACAAGAATATTTCAACTTAACTTGATCCCAGTATTCCGATATTTAATGACATAATAAACGATCTCAATTACCGTAAGCCGTCAAACCTTCCGACTGCCTCCCATGGCGTCCGATTAACCGCGGAGACACTATCATGCTCGCTGCAGGCCCATGAGGCAGACTTTGTGTTCCGTCCTATTTTTGGAACTCTCCTGTTTGAAGGAATGATTGCTGTATTGGTTTATCATTGAGGACCTCGGCATGTTTATGCTGTATCCTAGTCAATTAGAAATTTATTTCACATTTTAACTTCTCTCTTGATGTTTTGAAAATCCATTCATGAAATATGTGAAATTATTTGGCACGATAACAAATTTGATTACATAATTATCTGTGAGTAGATCAGGGACGTGAAATAGGTTTATCCCCGGCAAGTGCTGATCGGGGCTTCACTATACGGGGATAAAGTGTAATGAAGTTACGGAACAGATTAGACCACATTCCGACCCATTCACAAAACGCTTTCGAGAGTTTTATGTCAGCTTTGAGATGGAAAAAAAATCTCAAAAGTTGATCTCACGGAATTCAGAAAGGACTAAAATAAAAAGGTTAATTTTGGAACGTGCTTGTACATTTAATACTCGTTGTCAGTCAAACTGAAAATCTGGCGGAAATGTAGCTTTTGTGTGAAGTGTGTTCCTCCGCGTTTAACGGTTCTCCGCTTCAGTCAATAATTAAATTGTGTCTGTTTTTATTTTATTTTTTATTTTGATAACCTGAGAATAAATCAAATGTATCAATCCTACATTATCATCAACGCTACAGTAAATATGGTTTTTGTTTGTCAGATTTAGATAAGTGGGGTCTATTGATAGATGTGTATGGTGTATGTTGTAAGGTTTATGTCGCGGTAATGGTGCAGCATTCCTAAACCAGGGTCACGCTAGGAGAAAAGCGTTAGTCGATGCTAATCCCATTGTCATTCTTGGCGGAAATCGATCTGTTTTCAGGATATTCTTCATGTAAATTTAAAACTGATAATCCTATTTGAATTCATATTTGTTTATGAGAGGCACGAGCTTTATTTGTGCTGTTGCATCGTGTTCTAGAGCGTCTGTTTTGTAGAACACCAACCACCAATACATATAAATTGCACACCTTTACCTTACTGTTAAATAGTTTGATACATTTATGTAACTGAGCTTGTGACATAGATTTGTTCACCTTTTCTGGTAACGAATGGCGTCATCATATTGGTTATACTAAACCCGATAATTTGTCCCGTACCTTTGTACAAGTTATAGATTATTTGATTATGTTATTAATAATTCGAGGTTCTTGTGTATCGCTTTATCACAACCAAGGTCGTCTGAAAGCGCTTCACAAATTATTATCCGTGGTTATAGGGCCTTTGCAACCAAGAAAAATCTTTCTCAACTCCCTCGGGAGTTTGCAGCCGGTGCTGCATTTTAGGCGTTAACAGCTAGCATTCAACAATTCGAGCACTGCCCAACCACGTACTCATTTACAGCTGAGTAGATTGGAACAAGCGGAGAAAGTATCTTGTTCAAGGATACAACACAGTGCCGTGCCGTGACTCGAACCTGCAACCATTCGGTCACGAGCTCGGCATCCTACCACTAAACTATCGTGCCTTGATGTATAACCAACCTAGGTGTTAATCAGTATCACTGAAAACATGATAATGTTTCGTTTATCTATCTAGATAAGCTTGAGATTTTACGGATGAATGCCTTGATGTTTGACGTCATAGGTCCATTGTGTGCAACGTAATGATTGTGATTTCCACTTCAATAAGTACACAATTATTACGACGTTGAGCGTGATTAAAGAATTGGTTGAGGATGTATAGGTCTGTAATGTGTCTTTTGTTTTTGTGCCCCTCAGAATACATCTACGAATAGTCCACTTCCGGTGCTGCTCTACATACACGGAGGGTCAAATGAGGTCGGGATGGGCGGAATGTTTGACGGGGATATTTTGGCAGGATTCGGGGACATCATCGTCATCAACTTCAATTACAGACTCGGGGCCTTTGGTAACTTTTTTTTTTATATATATATATAGTCACTTTTGGAGCGAAATATTATCACCCATTGGCTTTTGTTACAATATCACGTAATTTCCACTGAGAACTCATTTAATCATTGTCGATATTATATTTTCCATCCTTATAGATTCCGAAAATCAGCTTTATTAGCCAGTATAATATCTCCGACACAGAGTCTGAATGTCCTCAGAACATATTACACTTACGCATAATCACTTTATTATGCAATGCCCTTTCTCGGAGACGAGCCAACAAATGGGCAACACTGAAACGCGACAGGTCGAGATTGCAATGCCATTTTTTACCAAACTGTAGACAAAGACCTTATCAGTCCGTCGGATGTGTGGCTCCATTGTAGCGCCCTCTGACGGTGGCACCTCTGACAATAACAGTTTTCTCATTTGTATTTACATTGTAACGCCAATGGAAATGTTCGCAACAATTAATTTTCCTTCTACATTGACCTCTAGGCTTTTTTGGTGCGAAGGAGGAAGGTTTGGAGGGAAATTATGGCTTCCTCGACCAGGTGGCAGCCATGAGATGGGTCAATGGCAACATCCATTTTTTTGGCGGGGATCCTAATCGCGTGACAATAGATGGTCACAGCGCAGGCGCAGCGGATGTAGGATTCCATTTAATTTCACCTCTTACAAAAGGTACTTTTAAGTCTGTTAATATTTTTGAGAAAAAAATTAACAAATACCTTTAAAATATAACTTTCTCTGTATCGTCTTAGTTATAATCTAAAACAAACATTTAACAAATAAAACAACACATGTTATTATATTAAATCATCTCATCATCGCCTTATTTGGAGACGATATTGAAGTTACATGTTTTTAGGAAACGGGACGGATCCACAAACTGAAGTTTGATGATCGTTTCCGGAAATCTTTACATCAAATTTGCATGCTATTATAAAAACATATCATATCATTTTTACTTTACCTGCCCGAAGGACAAGTGAGTTTATGCTGTCGTGGGGCGTCCGTCGTCCATTGTCTATCGTCCGTCACGTTTCCCTTTTAACGACTTCTTCTAAAAACAAAAACAAAAGGCCTAGAGTCACGCTATTTAAATTCGCTTCTTGGGATGGAGCGCAACAACGTTTGCGATTAAAAAAAATGACCTTGACCTATATTCAAAATTCACAGATGTCAAATATGAAGATTGGAAAGACATAGAATCATTATCCCATGCTGGGATTGAGGCTATGAAATTGTTCATACAAAATATTTGGGATCAATTATATCCAAAAATACTTCTGAAGCACTGAGAGGTCTTTAGTCATGATATCAGGTTGGTAGCATCCTTTATATAAGGTCATAGGGTTTAATGTGTTTACAAAACCCGTTTTACCAATTTGGAACCAAAATACAGTAGCATGTTCAAATGAATAACCTTTCCCTGAACTCAATAGCACATGGGCCATATACAGATTCCCCACTATGCTTTATTGTTCATGTTGAAAACTTGTGAAGCAACGTCTTCTGAATAACCTAAAAGGGGTCAAACGTGATGAAAACGTTTTAATGATTTCTTCTGAACTTTAAAAAGGCCTCTTGTGATGATATTGGCTATTAGCATCTAAATGTATTTGACTTTGCCCATTTTTATTTATAGGTTTATTCAAGTATGCAGTTATACAGAGTGGTTCTCCTTTGGCTTTCTGGGCTATGGCGAAATCGTCCTGGAAGAAGGGTTACAATGTAAATCTTACATGTCAGGATTACTGGTGCCCCTCGGGATCTAACTCGGTCGATTATAAACAGTTTCTTAAGGATCTACCCATGACCCAAATCAGATTCATACCAGGAAGGGTAAATATGGTTATACTTTTAAACAGCGCCGCAATATAAAATCAGCAGAGACCAATTAGTTTCATTTTGCTTTAAAGATGTATAAGTGTGTACCAAGCAGTCCATTTTTTAAGATTTAAAAATAATGTACATAAACATGATTTTTTTGTTGAAATCTTACAGTGGAATGTTAGAACCAATAAACAAATCAGAAAAAGCCTGAATCCTTTTTCAAACCGTGATCACATATTCGTTGCAAATTGGTTTTCATATTGTACTCCTAAGAATATGTCAACTTTTGCAATGTAGATATAAACAATAAGTAGCATGTTCTAAAAATATGAAAATATACCATACACAACAAAAAATGTACCACTACAAATTGATTTGATATGACAAATGAACCACACTGCATAATTGTATATGGCAATGGGGTTTCATAAAGCAAACGTACCACCTACAATGGGTTTCATGTGAAACACGCACACAATGGATTTACCACCAACAGTGCCACCTGTGATGTAATTTACCCTTCCCATAGTTCTGTTTCCATGGGTACCAGAATACTGCGTGTAACCATGTGCTCATGGGACGATAGAGACATATGTCGACAGTAGTTCTGGTTAATATCTAGGTACCGTGTGTAGCGTGCCAATATGCGAAAATAACCCAATATGTGAAAACATGAAAAAGATATTAAATTCTTTAATTTCTGTGTGGAAATAACTTATTATTCAAAATAGCTCTAATGTGGACCATCCTAACTTATTAGATCCACTTATTAGCAAAAACAAAAACTATTTAGATATACTTTACACTTTTCACGAATTTGGTTGCACCTGTTAGGTCAAATCATATCAACCTTATATGTTAAAACATGAAAAACTTATTAACATTCCCCAGTTTATATCTGTTAATTACTTATAATTCAAAGTAACTCTTATATGAACAATTCCCACTAATAAGATACACTAAATAGCGAAACAAATATTAAGATATTTTTGCACTTTTCACGAATTGAGTTGCACCTGCTAGGGCAAATCATATCAACTTTATATGTTAAAAAATATATTCAACTCGTTAGTTACTATGTCTCCAGCAATCAGCTACGTTTCCTGACATACATATTCATTGTTTGAAATGTTTCATACACACCCACAAGGACTGGTAAATAGTCGCGTAATAGTCATACTGCTACTCAAAACAAAACGTTCTACTGAAAATATCAATCTCAGGATTATTATTGTAAGACTTTATATCAATCTTTAATAATCAAATCTGCTACTTATTAAACAATTTTACACCAAACCTTTATTGATTAATTATTAGTTGTTATTGCAATGTAGATCATGAATGTCTTTGATGGTATATGGCTAAATTATCTACTGAATTTAGTTTGAACTATTTCCTTCTCGTTGAACCTTGCAGACGACAGCCAGTAACCTAATAACCTTTCCCGCCGTTGTTGACGGCTACTATCTGAAGGAACGACCGGAAATGACGTTCCAGACTGGCAGATTTCATGGCGAGGCCTATCTTATGTCTTTTACCAGAGACGAAGGCTCAGAACATGGTAAACAACTAAAATATATGTTTCGAAAAAATCAAACGTTACAAGTAATACATGTATCTAGGCCAGAATATGCTCGTATTTAAAGATGAGATTTCCTGTCATCTATTTGAGATTGATCATCTAAAAGATGTGTTAGACACGCGGAGCCTGCTCTTTATTTGCTATTCAATTTGAGACCAGCTTTGATGTCTAAGTCATTGACCTCATCAGAAGCTAGAATTTTCAAAGTCTCGTTGCCAGCGGGAATGACAGAAATAAAATAGTGTTCTACATTAAATCTAATGATATATGTTTAATATCAATCTAGAGAGAGAGAGAGAGAGAGGTATACCCCGTTCAGTTGTGTTTATCAAATGTCTGTGATCCGATTCAGCATTCAATGAATAGGTAATACTTCCTGACATTTTCTGAAATGTCGGATCGACCCCAAAAAGAGGCCTTTAAATGGTGGTATGAAATCAAAGAATAAAATGGTGTACGTAAAAGCATGTTGAGGGCACAAACTTTGTTGGACTAATTTACCGGAAGTTTTTGTATAGACAGACAGACCCGTCATAGACTACGTCGAATAAAAAGTTGTAAGGTAACCCGGCGGTCTTCTCCTACACATTATAATTATGCTTTATCACATAACTGGTCCATTTTACTATGGCGTACGGCCATGTCATAAATATGGTAATACACACGTGTAATAAAACCTAGAGGTGCTGTGATTGGTCACTACGCCACTACATAATTGTGAATTTTATTTATTGCACTTTTTTCGGATAAATTTTAATACTTTTGCAATTAATCAATTAATTCTTAATGTTTATTTTGTCTTTCTTATTTTCATTGAATTCAAAACTGCTCAATATCAAAAAAAAACGTTTGACTAACGACAATACTATTGATCGAAGTACTTTGGTTTTTACCTTTATAGAGTCAGCTGATAACACATAATGGTGTTTGAAGTGGGTGGTTTTTTTTAAATTATAAATGTTATGTGAAAAAAGGTTTCTACATTCGTATCCATGTCATATTGAATTTATCAAACTCGTTCAATAATTTCTGCAACTCGTCTTTTATTAATGTCTTAAATCATTTCCATTAGTTGTATTGACGGATATTTCTTTCGTTTCTAGCTGAAGTGCTCCTGGAACAATACGAGAAAAAAGAAGAATTTTCACAAGAAATGTTTAAGAAAGTCTTACAATTGTACAAATCAGCATTCCCTAACGTATGCGGCCTAACAGGTACTGCCCTATTAAGATTATATTATATAGAGGACCCCCTTTTGATCATACACATATTCTGTATCTGGAATGCGAAATCGATCTCAGAGCTCAGAGCTCTACATTATATCGACCTCTGTGAACATCTCTGTGTTATTCCTGCATTTCATCATTTATACGTACTTATTGTTATCATGATTACTAGAATATATTTTATATCGCATGATATATTATAAATATGTCTTACCCTAATTACCGGAACCCTTATTATATCACCAGCAGTAATAACGTCACTTAATGCCTAAATACAAGTTTGTGTAATTACAAGTCTCCAGGCCATTTATCAAATAATCTATTGTCTTAACGATAGGAGTCTCTATAAATATTATTAAAGATTATATACAGTTATTATTTAAGAACACGTACAAATATTATTTAGGGTCATTTACTATTCAAGATCATTGAAAGATATTAAATGACAATCAAAATTTCATTTCTCGACCATTATGTTTGTTTTTCCTCACGTCGTGGTTTGCCATCTTGCTTTTATCACGGTAATCATGGAAAATCATGGTAATCATGGAAAATATCGCCAATTCTATTCACTAAACGCTTCAAGATACCCGCATGATGTCTGGTACTCTTATTAGTGTATACCTCTTAACATACACGTATATGAGTGATTACTGTTTACCTGGTGTTAAATGATTTAGCCTATTTAGTTACATCTAAAAGATGAATTAAAGTATTAACAACCTTTATATCCGCGCTAGATATTGATGTTACGTGTTAACCATAAGCCAAGGGAGGGGTTTAACAAAAATAGTCATAGGTTAGTTAAGGTTCACAAAACCAACGACAACCGCATTACAGCTAATTAATGATAAGTGCACAATAGAAAACACTAAACTTTCCCCAGCAGTCAATACCCTCGACATGAGACATTAGTTTTTTGTGAGCTTTTACTATGTTCATTTTGCGGGGCAACAAATGTAGCTTGGTATTTCCTGCGTCGATTTAGAGGGGACACGACAGGAAGTGTTTACACTGGGGTCACATTAACGACTGTTGTAATCACTATTTCTTAAAACCTAAAAAAAAAAAAAAAAAAATGCGGGATTGTGTCAATGGAACTGTTGCATCTAACTAGCCACATACATGTGTCTGTTGCAATTATTTGAAGTATCAACATGTAAATTAATGAATTGGTTTACAACATTTTTTCAGAATTGATTCTGCACGAGTACTCGAATTGGGACTATCTTCGCAGAGACAATGAGTCGCTCCTGAACTTTATCGAGGTACTTTTCTGTAATTTGTGAATAAAGCTTGGAATGTTAGTTCTGAAGAAGAAGAAGAAGATTTAGTGATACTGTAGCAATGCTATTTGTTGAATGCAGTAGTCGAACTTCTGGATTCATTTTCATCGTGAGAATAATAGAAATACATTATCTTGGTTTGGAGAATTTCATATCTATAACACTCCCTAGTGTGGTATTTAATATACAAATGGCTGTACAGTAAATGCAGAAAGAATTTTACCATAGTGCTTTAATATTTATGGCATAAATATAGTACTATAAAAGTGAGAGATAAAATGGTTCTGAAATCTATATATTCGATATAGGTAGTATACCTATGATCTACAAATAAATATTCGCGTGTGAATATTTTCGCACGTATTTGCTAAACGCGAAAAACGCGAAAATGTCCTCTTTTACAGTAACTAAAACTTAAATAAACTTACCGGGTATTCTTACTCCTGTACTTTTCTTTGTGGTAGCCCAAGCATTCGTACACGTGAACCTAAAATAAAGTAGCTTCTTCATGTTTAAAGATGGATAAGATAGATATCTAAATAGTAAATATGTAAGACTTTTAAGAGTAAACCTTGTACATAGTTATTGTAAAAGTAAACCTCTTAATAGCTTTGTTTTCAACTGAGTACTGTTGGACACGTTTACGTCAGTTTTGATACCATAATCTTAAGGATGATTGGACCTTTACTTTAATCATTGATATGCTACGAACTACATCTTAAGTACGTTTTACTACAAACGTTAAATAGGTCTACAATGAAATTTCACGACCTCATCGTGATAAACAGATGAGTTTTTGCCCATTCGTCTGATTAAATGCTTGTACAGATATTGCAGATAAGTTTTCACATTATTGCCGAAACAAATTTGTTTTTAAATATGTGTGCGCGTGTGAACGCGTTATCACCACGCACACGGAGAAATGATACGGAACACTTGTGCACAGATTATTCAGACACTTTTCGATGTTTAGTTCTAAACTGGCACTTCACATCAAAGCAGAGCCTGCGACGTCTTCAGATCTAATCAATGATACGTTAAGAGAAATAATATTAGACTGCTATTGATGATATAAAGCAGATGAAAGTGTTCTTAATCAAGTAAAAAGCATCAACCTACTGACGGCAATTGCCTTCCTTTCCGGAATACCAAATTATATCTGATTTAAATTCTTTCGGTTACATTTTTTAAATGCCAAATCGTAAGTGAATTTAGTTGATCTTAAAATCTATTGAGCAGTGTGTTTAATTTTTAAACGGTATGATAACTTCAGAAATAAGTGGAACATTTCCATTTATTAATCATAACTGTATTGTTTTATTCAAAAAGAAGTGTTTCATTCAAAATATATCAAAAATTGTAACAAATATTATATATATTGCTCACGTTTTCAGTGTACTATCCAGTAATTTGTCTTTTAAGGAGGAAACGCTAAGATTAAGAATTATAGACGATTAGCCGGTTAGCATTCAAACAGAAAACGTCAAGAAATCCAAAAGTAGTATAGATGGATTTCCCGATCGTCCGTAGGATCTGAACTAAAATTCTATACAATAAGGGTAACAGCATGAAGTGTTGTGACGGCAAAACAAATTTAAAGACACTATGCTACTCCACAAAATAAGAGTAGAGTTAAGGTTCTCCGTTACAAAACCCTGACTACGCGATTTATTCGTCAGTAAGGCGCATCTATTCAGAACAGTCTAAGACTCGGAACAGTGTCTGGAGTGGCGACTGTGGCATTTAAATTATTTATAAAAATAAAATATAGATATCCTTTTGATATAACGCCCTATCTAGCTAGAATAAGCCACTCTGGAGCGCTTTACAGTACATAGATATACAATAAACTAACATATACATTAATTAATACATTAATCAATACAAATTTATACATTTTTTGAGGAATTCGCAGGAGCTGCCTTATCAGGCGCTAACTACTAGTCCTATACCGCCTGGCTAATATCTCCCCATGTGTGTATGCCTGCGTGTGTGCTGGTGATGTATTGTGTTCTGTTTGTAGTAGGACCGTGCTTCCAACGTCTATCCAGGATAGACTGTATTTCTGAGGCTAAGAAAGCAAACAGTCAAGCAATTGATCAAAGATTTCTCAATGATATCATATAAGAACACTAAATTTGAAATGAATTCTGTTTCCCTTTAATATTAAATAAGTTAAAATTACGAAAGCAAAATTTGGACAAATTCACAACAGGGAGATGGTATGAACGTGTCTCTTGTTATTGTAAGTCATTCGGACAAGAAGTCAAAATCAACCTATAAAAACATGAAAACACTCGTAGCTTGATAAATTATCATTCGAATTACACATATTTCAAATGATTCGAAATGCACACATTTTACAATGTCGATAAAACCTTTTGTAATAAAGGGCAGTCTGTATGATGAGGGTATCAGTTTGTTGTAAATCGGGTTTGTAAACATTCTCTTTACATACATGCATGGTTTTATCTGAAAGTGATTATTTTGAATACATGAACCAGTTTCCCGTCTATTGCTAATTAAAAGATATATGTAGTAGATTAACGATTTACGTCAGAGTGATATTAAGCTGAAGATAAAGTTGAAAGGGTTCTGCTCTCGTGTACACCAGTTCTATACTGATACACCCACGTCCTACACAAATATGCTACTGTTTCCTGAAGATCACGCTTGCCGTTTCTTATCTCGGCCTTTTTTTTATTTAACTTGACCTAATACTTTGAAAGCTTTCTTTCACCATCAAATGGAGCTTATATAAGATATTTATACCAAACGTCAACGACACGGTTAATCACGAAAAATGTGCATAAAACATGAAATGTTTGTCATGCATATCCCGACATCTGTTATTTTAAACCAACTTTCTAATCGGACATGAACCCCCGAAGAATTTACATCAAAATATAGAAATTAAACATCTGTCTACTATAGTCCTCGTTATGTATGTGGTAGGTAGCACCTGTAGGATTTATACGTGATTGGCGTCTAGTTTCATTTAACTTAGTAAGTGTTTACTTGATATTTCAATCCTTCACCGTTCTTAAAGCGGAGCGCTTGCATGCATATGTTGTTCTTCAACCTTATACAATGTAATACACCAACATTATGTGAATTTAGATACAGTGAAACCCCACTTACTCGAAGTTGCATAACTCGAATACTCCCTGTTCCTCGAATAGTTCGCTTGGTCCCGACCTTGTTCTTATATATGTTGTTTGTAAGTAATCTCGGAGTACTCGAACTGCCATTGCTCGACTACCCCGTATGTTGTTTTTACGCGAATTTTGTTTATACACAATACATCTTCAGCACACACGCAGGCATACACACATAGGGAGATATGAGCAAGTTGGCATAGGACTAGTAGTTAGCGCCTGATAAGACAGCTCCTGCGAATTCCTCAAAAAATGTATAAAATTGTATTGATTAATGTATATGCTAATTGTATTGATTGTATATCTATGAACTGTACATCGTTTTAGGGTGGCTTATGTTAGCTAGATAGGGCGCTATATCAAATAGCGTTTATTATTATTCTGTACATTTATTTGTTTTTATAATTTGATTACCATCCCCGATCTAAATAGGTACTTCATAAATCACGTGACTGCTACAACACGTTAACACAGCATTATCACTTTCTCGATATTTTTTAAACTTGTTTTCAGTGCAATGATGATACAGTTATAGGTAATTTTGCGATTTTATATTTATGGAGGATCCAACCTTTTGGAATTAAACAGCATAATTCGTTGAATTTGTAGAGGTGATTTTATGAAAAGTTAAATACTCCGATAGATTAAGGATTTTGGGGGGAGGGGTGGAGGGGGNCCCCGCCATCATGTTTTACGTCAAAACCAGAATGGTATGTAAGTCAGCAACGATATAACACAAAAATTCTCCAGTCATACCAAACTTGTAAAATCTGTAATCTGTAACTGTACGAGATAGAGTCTCCTTGGTCGAGGGTTAAGATTGTGTGTCGTGTTCCAAGCCATGGCAAATACCAAGATATGTATGTTACAGAATCTTAGTACGGAAATTAAACACAACAGTAAACCGAGAATTAACTTAATCTTAGCACAACAATTTAATAGAATCTGTACACGACAATTTAACTGAATCTTAGCACAACAATTTAATAGAATCTTATCACGTCAATTTAACAGAATCTTATAGCCCGAGAATTTAACAGAATATTGACATGCTAATTTAACAGAATCTATGCCCGAGATTTTATCAGAAACTTAGTCCGATATTCTAAAAGAGGTCTGTTAAAATGCTCCGCCTGAATAGTCCATGCTAAAACACAGGAAATGCATGTTTCATGGTTTAGAGGGTATATCACATCTGTATTACGACTGTAGAAAGATTAATGGTTCAATATGTTAAACTCTCTTCAGATGGAGAGCGACCTCGTATTTGTCGCCCCGATGATCAACATGGCTAACATGATGGCCGAATGGACAAGACGTCTGTATCTCTTCAGTTTTGAGCATACATCGCATCTCGCTCCAGGGCCAAAATGGAAGGGTATGAAGGATTATTCTTGATATGTTACCTAATTATTGTTTTATTTAAGATAAACTTTTGTATAATTGCACTATCAGAATAGTATGGTTAATCGTTCATATAACTATGAAATATGTTTTCGAAAAAATGATGATGAACTCTGTGTTGTTTCCTCTATTTAACATGATTGTATTTTTGTCCATTAACAGGTGTCCCGCACGGTCGTGACCTGTTTTACCTATTCGGTGCTCCCCTGGTCGGACACCCTCTTTACACTTATAGCGAGACAGACAAACAGGCCAGTCGAACAGTGATGACGCTATGGAGCAACTTCGTAAAGCATGGGTGTGTAGAAACCGTGTAAATACTGGGGTTTACACTATCTAAATACTGGGGTCGACACTAGCTAAATACTGGGGGTTGAAACTAGCTAAATAGGGGTTGAAACTAGCTAAATACTTTGGTTAAAGCTAGCTAAATACTGGAGTTGAAACTAGCTAAATACTGGGGTTGAAGCTAGCTAAATACTAGTGGTCGAAACTAGCTGAATTCTGGGGTTGAAGCTAGCTAAATACTGAGGGTTGAAACTAGCTTAATACTGGGGATTGAAGCTAGCTAAATACTGGGGGTTAAAACTAGCTTAATACTGGGGGTTGAAACTAGCTAAATACTGGGGATTGAAGCTAGCTAAATACTGGAGGTTGAAACTAGCTTAATACTGGGGGTTGAAACAAGCATAATACTGGGGGTTGAAACTAGCTAAATACTGGGGATTGAAGCTAGCTAAATACTGGAGGTTGAAACTAGCTTAATACTGGGGGTTGAAACTAGCTAAATACTGGGGGTTGAAACTAACTTAATGCTGGGGGTTGAAACAAGATTAATACTGGGGGTTGAAACTAGCTAAATACTGGGGATTGAAGCTAGCTAAATACTGGGGGTTGAAACTAGCTTAATACTGGGGGTTGAAACTAGCTAAATACTGAGGGTTGAAACTAGCTTAATACTGGAGGTTGAAACTAGCTAAATACTTGGGTTGAAACTAGCTTAATACTGGGGGTTGAAACTAGCTTAATACTGGGGGTTGAAACTAGCTTAGTACTGGGGGTTGAAACTAGCTAAATACTGGGGTTGAAACTAGCTTAATACTGGGGGTTTAAACTAGCAAAGCTTTTTGAGTCGAAATCAATTACAAAACGAAATCTTGAAGTATGTTAATAGTGTTTCATAAAGGAGAATATATTTTAAGATAAATATGACACGATTTTTCAGTCATACCTTCTTTCCTGCAGATATGATTATCTTAGTTATAAATCATTTAGCATACTTCCGTTTTATGTTGATAACCTTATCTGTCATCTTAGTGGGTTTCTCCATGCACAGTTAATGCGACAGAAAGTTATGTACTTTTATTTAACGTTATAACTGTTAACAAATTCCTTTTCGCAATCATACCAACTTAACATAAATTGAAATGATTTACAAAAAAACGATTATGTTAAGATTGATAACAATAATTTTCTAAAAAATCAGACAAACTGATATTTGTTCTCGATCGCGGTGATACAGAAGCATCATTGTGCCTGTTAGGTCCATGTCTTGTTAGATTAACCAAGACTATGTAAATGTAACTGTTTGTTTTCAAATAACTTCATTTTTGCTTATATGATACCAAATGTTTGTGAGAAAATCAGTGGCATGGCGTATGACGTCCGTTCGTCTGTCTGTCTGACTCTCTAATGACTGAAAGGCAAACTTCACTGTGTAAATAGAAGAGCGGATTTGAATAGAAAAAATGGGGGCGAATATTTAAAAGATTTCTGAATTTCGTGTGTGAATGAATTGTAGCTAGGGAACTCAATGTTGTAAATATATGGGGTTTATTATCTTAAGAGTCGATATGCACCCTGCATTGGGAAGGGGGAGTTATATATTAAAATAGTTTTACGTATGAATGACAGATTATAAGCCTGATTTTATATCAAGTCTTCTTTGTCAGTATGGGAAATTTCGACATACATTTGGAATACCACCACTTTACTATGATTTCAAGTAGTCCAATAGAATTTTAAATAAAGAAGAGCGTATAGTTGTTTATCAAAGACAAAATAGTATTCATTTCTTGTCTAGTTCCGATTTTAAAAGGTTAGTTATAAAGATCCCCGTGTTCTTACTGTATCCATTTTTCCATATTCCACTTGAAGAGAGCAAGTTATAATTTACATAAAGGAGAATTGTTTGTTTTTTTGTGAATGTCCTATTCCGAGTATCGTACCAGGTAACTTGGCGATCATAAATGTAAATACAAATGCCTAATAAAGCAAAGATATTCCGGGTGACGATTCTTTGGTTTGGGTTGAAAGAAAAATATTAATTGCAACGTCAATACCTCGAATTGGATCAGTATAGGTAATAACATGACCTAAAATAGAGAAAGACGAGGACAAGTATCCATGAAACCGGTCTCATGCTCAAAATCTAGGCTGCAGTCCAACTTCTTGTTCGTGTGAGAAAAGATTGACATTGTGTCAATGATATAATGCTGAATACCTTTACAGTGCTAACATTCGAGTTGTGGCCGTGTCACCTGATTTAAGAGAGTTACAAGAAAGTTGGTGTGAGCTCAAATACATACTTGAGCACAAAAACGGTTTCATGAATACGGGACCAGTCGTCACTACGACTGAAAGCTGTCTACTGTGTGTATTGAAACAGTTAGTAAGAACACTCCGGTAACTAACTACATGTATATGTAAAGATAGGACGTATCTTTCTAATAATAACCTTATGTTGAGAACAGGTACTGATTCAAGGGGAAATCTGATATGTTCGAACGTCAGTTGTATGGAAAGCACGATACTTATAACAGGCTTAAAAGTAGCAGTTCTAGGGAAAGAAAACATTGATGATGAAAGCAGGTGCTCGAATAGCATTTCTTGGAAAACCTGATACATATATACAATTCCGTGTTAAGACCTTATACCTATAACAGGTTGTAGATATGTGCATCTAGAAAAGGCCTAATGCTGAAAACAGGCCCGAGACTGGTGATTCAGTTTTGGCATGTAAATCAAAAACAAGAACGTTAGTACATTATAATAGACATGTGGAACCTTGGTAAGTTGGTGATGAGTATTCCCATACTGTAGGAAAGTCTCAAGACATGAAGCTGAAAACAGGGAGTTTGCGGTATATTGAATTTCAAGTTATGTGGAATAAACAAAAGCATTTAGATGTTAACGACGGACAAATGGTATTCATACTTACAGCTTATTTATTTTACAATAATTAGTGACATATAGATATTATGTTGATTCACTAACGTCACATATGTATATTGTGATATTTAGTGTGATCAGACTGAAGTAGCCGGTACTCCCCTTGAATGTTCGCGACGATGGCTACAAGTATCTCTTCTACTGTAAAAGTGACAATTCTAGCGTGTGGAAATGTGCGTGATACGACTTTTTAAAATGATGTTTGTGTGGAGTTTCCCCCATACGCAATGGTTCTGAAAACTACCTATTCCATATAGATCTATAATTTTATGGTCTTTATAGATATACGTATGGATGTTTCTTGCTAATTTACTCATCGCGCAAGTCGCGAGAATTTCCGCGGCGTGATAGTTTCTACTTTTACCGTATCATATAAATCTGTACTCAACCAACATTGTGTTTATATTTACAATGAATTTTTGTTATATATCAGCATCCCTTATCTTTGATTGTGGTATATTCACATTAAGCTCAGCTTTTGAGATACCTAATAATGGCGGCCATTGTGTTTTGATCAATAATTTCTCATATTACAAACTGTATATGAAGAGTTTCTCTTGTTACTTTTTTTATGTGAAGGACATTATTGGATTTCAGATTCCTGACCCTGGACGGGGAGACCCCCTACCTAATCTACAACACGTCCACCCGGTCCATCAATCGCCTCCTACTGGACGAGGAAAAACTTAACATCCAGGCCCACCCCAACTTCAAGCCGAGAAAGATGGCGTTTTGGAACACATTTCTACCTCTGATGGACGAATCAGGCTGTATCTGTTCCGCCAGTAGCCTGTCTTTACATATACACAGCGTCCTCCTGGCAATATCCTTAGTATTAGCTGTGTGCTGTACACGGATTGGATTAGAAAGTTGATGATTCATGTGTGTTCCATACTGTTGAATATTTTTATATATATTTCCACACACATAAAATACATGTAATTCAATTATTGATAATTTGGTGTCGCAGAATACCATTTGTGCATCTTGTATGGCCATCAAGCTGGCAGACACTGTCCTGGAATGCAATAAAGAGTTGTTCTCGCATCGCAAACTGACCAGAAATGTCCGGTCCATCATTGTCCAAGCTGTCTGCTTGTCACTGTAATAATGTATACAGCCTAGACACTATGTCGTTCCCGGATAGAAATGGTGAGCCGTTTTACCATCCAGACAGTCTAATCGTGTAGATGGTGGGTCGTTACCGTGCTGCTGCCTCTGATGTTAATTGACTAGGTATAGGAGACATGTTGTACATGTGATGGTGTCATTTAACCGATATAATGTGTATCTTTTATTTGTCTGCGACAGTAAAACTACGGACACCGGGCAAATAAAAAATGTCAGTCATGTTAGATACAGGCTCTGCTGTTCCGGGAAAATATTATCCTACCAAGAACTGAACAAAGTGATTTTTTGTTCAAGTAATTAGGATACTGCGTGATTCCGGATGAACGGAAATGTGTCAACTTCTCGCCAGAAAAGTGACCTGACATTATTTGCGAGATTTTAAATAGTAAAATTCCCAAATATTGCGCTTTGTCAGTCGTCATCAACATAACATTATAACGGGTAAGCAAGGTCGTAATGAAGCTTGGCAAATGTTCTCGATGTCCATTTTACAGTCCCTCTTTGCTTTCGAAACGTTTGTCTCTTATAAATTAGCCATTTATTTTTCATTTCACTACTATCGTATTTGATATGAAGTGAAGAGGTTTAAGCATTACTTGACCATGAAAATACTGTAATTATTTGTTTTCTATATTTCCTATCACTATTTGAGAAAACAAATGTAATGTCTTCTTGTTAAAAGTATTATTTAGTATTGTCAATGTAGTACTCCGTTGGTTTATCTACACGGTTAATCAGTCAAACAAATCCAAATATCTCGCGGTTATATGCATTCAGTCGTTATAGATCAATGGACATTAAGGATCCCCGTACCACTACCAACAACTGTATTTATAGCATTACTGCAGTTTTGATAAATCATTTCAGAAAAGAAAACCATACATTGCAAGAGTTTTATGTAAAAATAATAAAGGAAAAAATAAACAAAACATAATCAACCACAGTAATCTGAGTATGAAGTTCAGCTGGTCTAGACCGCGTTTCGAACTTTGGGCCTCAGATTGGTAAACTGTCGTTCTCACCGAGTTAGCTACCTGGTCAACGAAAGTGCCCTGGCCAACAATGCTACAGTTATATCCTACACGAGTTTAAGGGGCCGCTTCTGTATATACGAAAAAACAACGGGCAGTGGGACAGCGATCCTTAAATTGAAGTTATTCCATTACGTGAGTTCAAAATCCCCGTGAATCAGTTGATTTATAAAACCATCGAGAAAAATGGATTAATTTACACAACCATTTTCATCTAAGTACCTTTTGAATTCAATTAAGAGGATGTCAGTTCGTCTAGGAGATGATTTAATCGTTGACAAAATTTAAGCGTACATTATCGTTGACGAAAAATCTACATTGAGTATTCTTAAAGTTGTGTTTGTTGTTTAGCTATAAGTGTATTGCTATTGTTTAGAGAATATTTTTATAATGTAAATCATCTTTTATATATGTTTTTTTTATTTATGTTGAGTAATTTGTGTTATTTTGTTGTTATAATATAATCTCTGTTTGAAAAGAAAATATTACAAACATACATTGTTTTGTTTCCATTCTTGTCGCTTGTCTTGTTCAGTTGGACAATCCCTTGTAACTCGACAGAGATATGACGTTATGAAGGCAGGCTGTATGTCCTCCGGTCATTCCTCTCCAACTGTTGTCAGAATACGGTAGATTACTGGTAGTAATAAACAGCCATCAGCACATTGTTTGTAATCGGCGCTTAGCTTTGGAGAAGGAACGGATGTACACATTTCGTCAGTTCTCATTGGCTGATGAGTTCAGTATGACAACGGACTTCTGATTGGCTGATAATTTCAGAAGACAATAGACTTCTGATTTGCTGATGAGTTCAGTATGACAACGGACTTCTGATTTGCTGATGATTTCAGTATGACAACTGACTTCTGATTGGCTGATGCTTTCAGTATGACAACGGACTTCTGATTGGCTTATGTTTACAGTGTGACAGAGGACTTCTGATTGGCTAACGATTTCAGTGTGACAATGGACTGCTGATTGAATCTACATCAGCAAGTGTTTGGGGGTACTTGGTTATTTTTGTACTTTTTTGGTTGTGTTCGTTTTCATATTATATTATTCATATAAAATGATTGTACAGTGTACAGTAAATTTATGTCGGAAATAACTGTCCGTACAATATTCATGACTAAAAGATATTGATGTTGTCTGTGTCCTGTTACGTACCAAACATTGTTATAAATTGATTATAAAATGTATATGATTTTTATACTTGATCGACTAATGGTTAAAAAATGACCATTTACCTGACGTTTTCACTTAGTCTGGTCTGCTATGGACAATACTGTCACAAGAAGTCGTGCGGTATTAATATGCATGTTGCTCCTCATAGCAATTTTATCCACTTAATATTACCATGTGTGTCGTTTTTCACTATTATGATTTACTCGGTGATGTCACCTAAACATTGAGTTACACGAAGTCACTTGCTTCTGTCAAAAAAACATTTTACTAATTTACTTAGATATGTTTATCTTCCATAAATGACAGTGTCACCATAGTGTATGCCATACATTTGTACAGTAGGCTATATCATAAGCCATGATGTCGTAGTAAACACTATCATAAACTATGTTGCAGTAGGCTATATCATAAACTATGTTGCAGTAGGCTATATCATAAACTATGATGTCGCAGTGGGCTATATCATAAACTATGATGTCGCAGTAGGCTATATCATAAACCATGATGTCGCAGTAGGCTATATCATAGTTTATGATGTCGCAGTAGGCTATATCAGAAACCATGATGCAGTAGGCTATATCATAAACTATGATGCAGTAGGCTTTATCATAAACTATGATGCAGTAAGCTATATCATAAACCATGTTGCAGTAGGCTATATCAAAAACTTTGATCCAGTAGGCTGTATCAAAAACAATGATGCATTAGGCTATATCACAAACTAAGGAGTCGTAGTAGGCTATATCAAAAAAACATGTTTCAGTAGGCTATATCATAAACTATGTTGCAGTAGGCTATATCATAAACCATGATGTCGTAGGCTATATCATAAACTATGATGCAGTAGGCTATATCACAAACTAAGATGTCGTAGTAGGCTATATCAAAAAACCATGTTTCAGTAGGCTATATCATAAACTAAGATGTCGTAGTAGGCTATATCAAAAAACCATGTTTCAGTAGGCTATATCATAAACTATGATGCAGTAGGCTATATCATAATCCATGTTGCAGTAGGCTATATCATAAACCATGTTTCAGTAGGCTATATCAAAAAACCATGTTTCAGTAGGCTATATCATAAACTATGTTGCAGTAGGCTATATCATAAACCATGTTGCAGTAGGCTATATCATAAACTTTGATCCAGTAGGCTGTATCAAAAACCATGATGTCGTAGTAGGCTATATCACAAACTAAGATGTCGTAGTAGGCTTTATCATTAACTATGATGCAGAAGGCTATATCATAAACCATGTTGCAGTAGGCTATATCAAAAACTTTGATCCAGTAGGCTGTATCAAAAACCATGATGCATTAGGCTATATCACAAACTAAGGTGTCGTAGTAGGCTATATCAAAAAAACATGTTTCAGTAGGCTATATCATAAACTAAGATGTCGTAGTAGGCTATATCAAAAAACCATGTTTCAGTAGGCTATATCATAAACTATGATGCAGTAGGCTATATCATAATCCATGTTGCAGTAGGCTATATCATAAACCATGTTTCAGTAGGCTATATCAAAAAACCATGTTTCAGTAGGCTATATCATAAACTATGTTGCAGTAGGCTATATCATAAACCATGTTGCAGTAGGCTATATCATAAACTATGATGTCGTAGTAGGCTATATCATAAATTATGATGTTGCAGTAGGCTATATCATAAAGCATGATGACGCAGTAGGCTATATCATAAACTATGATGTCGTAGTAGGCTATATCATAAACCATGATGTCGTAGTAGGCTATATCATAAACCATGATGTCGTAGTAGGCTATATCAAAAACTTTGATGCAGTAGGCTATATCAGAAACCATGATGCAGTAGGCTATATCATAAACTAATCATAGTTTATGATGTCGTAGTAGGCTATATCATAGATTATGATGTCGTAGTAGGCTATATCATAGATTATGATGTCGTAGTAGGCTATATCATAAATTATGATGTTGCAGTAGGCTATATCATAAGCTATGATGCAGTAGGCTATATCATAAACTATGATGCAGTTAGCTATATCATAAACCATGATGTCGTAGGCTATATCATAAACCATGATGTCGTAGGCTATATCATAAACTATGATACAGTTGGCTATATCATAAACTATGATACAGTTGGCTATATCATAAACCATGATGTCGTAGGCTATATCATAAACTATGATGCAGTAGGCTATATCATAAACTATGATGCAGTAGGCTATATCATAAACCATGATGTCGTAGTAGGGTATATCATAAACTGAAATGTCGTAGTAGGCTTTAGCACAATATACAATTGCTTCATGGCATCCCGAGGTAGGGGGAGACCTGGGGAACTGTTTGACCGAGGCCGCCAGGCCGAGGGCAAACAGTTCCAAAGGGTCCGCTACCGAGGGATGGTAGTATTGACTGTTCCCCAAATAGCCAAGAAACAATTGTTTTATTACCAAATACATGTTAGTATTAGTATTAAACCAATAACACTAAGTTGCAGTCACCGAAACGCTTGAACGGGGGTCGCGAGTGGGGATTTCTGCGGGTAACAGTTCGCTCTGACCGGGAAAAAAGTTTTGACTGTTTCACCCCTACAGCCAAAATTTAACAAAAAGCCAGAAACAGTATACAATTGTTTCATGGCTATTTGGGGAACCTAGCGGCCTCGGGCAAACAGTTCCCCAGGACTTTCCCCTACCTCGGGATGATAGTTTTGACTGTTCCCAAAATAACCATGAAACAATTGTATACTGTTTCTGGCTTTTTGTTCAATTTTGGCTGTAGGGGTGAAACAGTCAAAACTATCATCTCGAGGGGGGATTTCTGCGCATCGAATTCGCGCCGGGTAACAGTTCGCTCCGACCGGGAAAACAGTTTTGATTGTTTCCCCCCTACAGCCGAAATTGGACAAAAGGCCAGAAACAGTCAAAAATGACTAATTATGATTTATATAGACTATTGGGTAATAAACCATGATGTTGCAGTAGGCTATATCATAAACTATGATGCAGTAGGCTATATCATAAACTATGATGTTGCAGTAGGCTATATCATAAACTATGATGCAGTAGGCTATATCAAAAACTATGATGCAGTAGGCTATATCATAAACTATGATGCAGTTGGCTATATTATAAACCATGATGTCGTAGGCTATATCATAAACTATGATGCAGTAGGCTATATCATAAACTATGATGTTGCAGTAGGCTATATCATAAACTATGATGCAGTAGGCTATATCATAAACCATGATGTCGCAGTAGGCTATATCATAAACCATGATGACACAGTAGACTATATCATAAACCATGATGTCGCAGTAGGCTATATCATAAACCATGATGGCGCAGTAGGCTATATCATAAACCATGATGGCGCAGTAGATAATTGTTCGAAAGTGAAAATATCAGCATTGTTTGTAATATGATACTGTATGTGTTGTGAATATCTGCATGTACTATCGTCTTATTTCTGTTATTTTGTTTTCCATGCTGGCGGGGTCGGAATGTTACTCTGTATTCCATATATACAAAGTATTTCTCTTTCTATAGCACAACACAATGGTGGATTTTTATCTGTATTTGTATTCATGTTATTTGTTTATTCCAGCCCGACACGGTGACGGGGCTGGAAGTCACTCTCTATTTAGCAATACGTTTGTGTCATTACACAGAATGCATTCGTATCGATGAAGTTTGCTTTCAGGAAATGTACACCACAAGGAATTAATTCAATTATATGTTGTTAAGTTGGAAAAAATAAATGCTGAAGTATAATCAAAATAAGTAATTATATATTTGTAATAGCCATTAAGTTGTCAGGTGAACTAAATTGTTCTCACAATTAATAACTATTGTTGTAATCGTGATGATAAGCAATTTCTATTTTCGAATCCTCCTAATTAAGAAATTCAAGACACAGTGTCCTTCCTTTACTTATCATCTCCTCACACATGCACAAATTTACTATACTTGATTTTGTTATATTTTCCTCACAGATTATGACTTGTTTGACAGTATTAATACAGCAGGGTTTTGTTATCAATAACTAGATGATTTATCAGGATGTTGTTGTTATGTGTTTGTATCACTCTGGGAAATGCATGAATTATACTCAGTTATAATATATAAATACATGTTTACTCATATATGCTTCTTGTAGAAATAACAGACGAATAAACTACCTTTTTTCTTCGAACGATGTTTTTTCTCCTTTCTCACTGAAAACATCGATGTTTTCTCTCCTTTCTCACTGAAACCATCGATGTTTTCTCTCCTTTCTCACTGAAAACATCGATGTTTTCTTTTTTACTTAAAACATCGATGGGGTTTTTTCACTGAAAACATCGATGTTTTCTATGTAGTACACACATAGTGGGTAAGTCTACTGTCCTCATCTCCTTTTATACCAGCAGCCAGAATACCGTCGATGTAAAAGTCCTCCTTCACTATCTTTAGTACTGACATATATAACGCTCACAATGTGAGCGACTCTTAGCGACGTAATTTAAGTATTCAAACCTTCCCTTTTACAGCTAGAATGTTATCTTTGTAATAATTATCTGTAAGCAATCATCCCACAGACAGTTTCCTTTGTAAATCTTCTACCTATGTCAATTCATGCTGAAGAATATCATATAACAGTGCATTAAAGTATAAAGGGTTACCGCCTGTTCTTAGAGTTTTCCAACGTGTTAATAGTACACTGATGTAAGAACCGGATTGTGAAAAGATTCATGTAGCACAACCAAAAAGTGATTATATGTGACGTTTCTTTTTGCATCAACCAGTACAAAAACTACGACGCATCGCAAATTGGAGAGGCCGGAAGGCGATTTGGGGTCCGCCTTGGTGAACACCGGAAAGATACGGAAACCCAAGAGGAAAATAAATACACCAGATCAGAAAAGAAGCAGTCGGAGTCCCAGATCAATAAATCGTCAATCACAGACCATGCCACACAGATAAATCATGTGATTGACTGGGATAACTCCATGTTATTAGACAGAGAGAACAATCAATCTGTTGAAGCGGCAGATAAAGAAAGTCATCTGGATACGCCGCAGTGGGCCAGTTCTGAATCGAGATGATCGGGCTCATAGACTCTCGCACATCTATGACCAAAACAAAGCGTAGCTGAATCGAGTCATCTTGGTACCTATATAACAACTCATTTTGCATAAGCTTACAGCATAGCCGAATCGACATCGATTTGTGGAAAACTCGTACATATTGTCCACCTTTATGTACACTTAGGTAACAGAGTACATACCATACTAGTCATCGAAACGGCGCTTATACACACTCTTTTGTTGTGCTACATGATTTTTTTCACTATCCATAATCACCAACCTGAAGAAAATGTTAAGAAAAAGAACAGACTTATTAACATTGCACTAACATGTTAACAGTACAATCACATGTTAACAATACAATCACGTGTTAACAGTACACTCAAATGTTAACAGTACACTCACGTGTTAACAATACACTCAAATATTAACAGTACATTCACGTGTTAATAATACACTCACGTGTAAACAAAACACTCACATGTTAACAGTACACTCAAATGTTAACAGTACATTCACGTGTTAACAATACAATCACGTGTTAACAGTACACTCAAATGTTAACAGTACACTCACATGTTAACAATACAATCACGTGTTAACAATACAATCATGTGTTAACAGTATACTCACGTGTTAACAATACAATCACGTGTAAACAAAACACTCACATGTTAACAGTACACTCAAATGTTAACAGTACACTCAAATGTTAACAATACAATCACATGTTAACAATACAATCATGTGTTAACAGTATACTCAAATGTTAACAGTACACTCAAATGTTAACAATACAATCACGTGTTAACAATACAATCATGTGTTAACAGTATACTCAAATGTTAACAGTACACTCAAATGTTAACAATACAATCACGTGTTAACAATACAATCATGTGTTAACAGTATACTCAAATGTTAACAGTACACTCAAATGTTAACAATACAATCACGTGTTAACAATACAATCATGTGTTAACAGTACACTCAAATGTTAACAGTACAATCACGTGTTAACAATACAATCACGTGTTAACAATACAATCATGTGTTAACAGTATACTCACGTGTTAACAATACAATCACGTGTAAACAAAACACTCACATGTTAACAGTACACTCAAATGTTAACAGTACACTCAAATGTTAACAATACAATCACATGTTAACAATACAATCATGTGTTAACAGTATACTCAAATGTTAACAGTACACTCAAATGTTAACAATACAATCACGTGTTAACAATACAATCATGTGTTAACAGTATACTCAAATGTTAACAGTACACTCAAATGTTAACAATACAATCACGTGTTAACAATACAATCATGTGTTAACAGTATACTCAAATGTTAACAGTACACTCAAATGTTAACAATACAATCACGTGTTAACAATACAATCATGTGTTAACAGTACACTCAAATGTTAACAGTACACTCACGTGTTAACAATACAATCACATGTTAACAATACAATCATGTGTTAACAGTATACTCAAATGTTAACAGTACACTCAAATGTTAACAATACAATCACGTGTTAACAATACAATCATGTGTCAACAGTACACTCAAATGTTAACAGTACACTCACGTGTCAACAGTGCAATCACATGTTAATAATACAATCACGTGTTAACAGTACACTCAAATGTTAACAGTACATTCACGTGTTAACAATACAATCACGTGTTAACAGTACACTCAAATGTGAACAGTACACTCACGTGTTTACAGTACACTCACGTGTTAACAGTACACTCACGTGTCAACAGTGCAATCACATGTTAACAGTACACTCAAATGTTAACAGTACACTCACGTGTTAACAATACAATTACGTGTTAATAATACACTCACGTGTCATCAGTACGCTCACGTGTTAACAATACACTCACATGTTAACAATACACTCACGTGTTAGCAATACAATTACGTGTTAATAATACACTCACGTGTCATCAGTACACTCACGTGTTAACAATACACTCACATGTTAACAATACACTCACGTGTTAGCAATACAATTACGTGTTAATAATACACTCACGTGTCATCAGTACGCTCACGTGTTAACAATACACTCACATGTTAACAATACACTCACGTGTTAACAATACACTCACGTGTTAACAGTACACTCACGTGTTAACAGTACACTCACATGTTAACAATACACTCACGTGTTAACAATACAATTACGTGTTAATAATACACTCACGTGTCATCAGTACACTCACGTGTTAACAATACACTCACGTGTTAACAGTACACTCACGTGTTAACAGTACCCTCACATGTTAACAATACACTCACGTGTTAACAATACAATCACGTGTTAATAATACACTCACGTGTTAACAATACACTCACGTGTCATCAGTACACTCACGTGTTAACAATACACTCACATGTTAACAGTACACTCAAATGTTAACAAAACACTCACATGTTAACAATACACTCAAATGTTAACAGTACACTCAAATGTTAACAAAACACTCACGTGTTAACAATACACTCCAAAGTTAACAGAACATTCACATGTTAACAGTACACGCAAATGTTAACAAAACACTCACGTGTTAACAATACCCTCACATGTTAACAGTACACTCACGTGTAAACAATACACTCACCTGTTAACAATAAACTCACGTGTTAACAATACACTCCAAAGTTAACAGAACATTCACATGTTAACAGTACACTCAAATGTTAACAAAACACTCCCGTGTTAACAATACACTCACATGTTAACAATACACTCACGGGTTAACAGAACACTCACGTGTTAATAGTACACTCACATGTTAACAGTACATTCACATGTTAACAGTACACTCAAATGTTAACAGTACACTCACGTGTTAGCAGCACACTCACATGTTAATAGTACATTCACCCACATTTCAACAGCACGTGTTTACATTACACCCTGGTGTTAAGTACCGATCGTCATTAATAGACGTGTCAATAGTACACCTATGTGTCAAGTATCGATTGTAGATATGATCAAACGGCGTCTCTTCAAGTCGTCGCATCGTTAACCGAAAGTCACTACCGCCAAATTGTCGTCTGTTCTAGAACAGTGTCGGACTAATTACAGCTTCTAACGATAGTTTGTACTTTTTATATTGCAGACACGTCACACATATCTCACTGACATAAACTTGAGGAAGTGAACGGTCTTGTATGATTAGGTAAAGACATTTTGTTGGAAATGACACTGTCTGGAGAGTGGAGTCAGGCTATTATCTGTATGGAGTCGCAAGATATGAAATCTGGTTATTTCAGCGTTCAAATTGACAGAGTTCATAATTTGCAAATGATTACATAATATTGCAAAATCCAAATTAGCCCAAAATTAAACTAGTTCCCCAAATAAAGCCGGGTAAGCTTTATTTTATAACCAATTTGTTCCATACACCTTCTAGCCGATTTTTAGATTATGATTTTAGATAAGTACTCAATTATTATTTTTTAAATCACACACACACAAACTTTGCGAATATTGTGCCAGACAATCTTTACAAGACTGTAGAATCTTTAATAAAGACTTAATTGGTATACAAATACAGAAAATCAACTTGTGACGTTACCGCCTCGTCTACGTATGATTTAACATATTGGAAATATCCAAAACTATTATATATATATATATATGAACTATGGACAGAATACGAAACTTTCATTTACAGAACCGGTATCCCACCTATGTGACAACGCCTGCAGGAACCGATAAAGAATAAACCCGAAGTTACCTAAGGAAAGTATCGTATGAGGCGACTAAAGTGTGAACCCCCTGTAGAATTGAATTGGGGATTTGCTTTTGTGCTCTCCTCTTGGGGACACAAAAACTCTCAAAATAAATTTGCTGCACCCATTGCAATATTTGGGATCTTTTTATTTCTGTCTACTTCTAACTACCTTTTATTTCCTAGCTCCTTGTTTGGCAATACCTCACTTTTGGTTTGAATATTGAGCGTTCGCCAAGGTGAGGAAGGCAATGGGTTCTGTCCCCAGGCTGGGACCATGCAAAGTCCTAAAAAATGGTAGTTGTTATTCCCTGCTTAATGTTCAGCATTTGGGGAAATGGCAACAACTAGTTCACCCGTTGTCAGCATAATGTGACCGGACGGAATGCCTTACACCAACATACCCTGTCTCCGGCACACATACAAACATGCACGCATACGCGTAATACCTGGAGACATGTTCGTAAATGACCTTAGCTGTTAAAAGGACGTTTAACAAAATAAGACCAAAACAACCCGAACCAATGTGACACAAACAGAAGACACCTATGCTGATATGTTTGAGATCCTGAACCTGTTTGACATTCAATTATCAAATCAACAATTTGTTGTAAAGTGCTGCAGTGAAGTGTTAGGGGAAATGAAAGACGAAAATCAAGGAGTTTGTTTGACTTCGGGCTAAAATGTATTCCTACAATTATTGTGGTAAGGAAAAGCAAACCGCCAAAGATGAAGCACTTCCAATCTTAGAACATAATAACCCCTACATCATGTACCAACATTACAGAGAATGTATAACCGTCTTCCACATCAACAGGTACAGCATTTAATTCACACTACGCCAGCTATTCATTGCCAACCACAATAAAATGTAGTTTTGACGGCGAACGATTAGCTTGAGACGAGATAAACACGCTACACTAGGCACACCATAGTACTTGATTGACCATCCTCGAAAGTCCATGGGTTACGCTCACGTAACTCTTCTGCACCCCTGAAATATGTCTTGAACCAAAAAGAAAAGCACGATGTTAGCTATTTAATTGGTTTTAGGTAAAAATATTTTCGAAATCTCTCGGCTGATACATGCACTTTGAAGATAAAATCGGAAGGACACCCAATGTCATAGCCTGACAATTTACCGTTACGTTGTCACAGGATTCTATCGATGTACACCAAAGAATCACTTTTACATTCATTATCCAAAAGGTGGTCATAAACGGAGCCTTCGATTTTGCCATGACATATTCCAGGGGTGCAGAGAACAGAAGAGTACATAATGTACCGGGAAATTTCCGCCATTTCGATTTTCGCCTTTTTCGCCCTTCAAAATAAGGGCGAATTTATCATAACAGCGCAAATAAATTAACAGCATACCCTATATAGTTATTAGATTTTCAGGGCGAAATCAACTATGGGCGGACATGGCGGTAACAAGTGAAAGGCCAAAATTTGTCTTGGCGAAAAGTTCCCTGTATACTGTAATCCGTTGAATTTCTAGGATGTTGATTGAGCTGTAGTGCTTACTTTCTACAAAACAATAAATGTCTAAACGTTCTTTGTACATCCGGGACAGGCAACCTACTCTTCATCTCCACTCCGGAATGCGATACATAAGGAATATAGAAACAACCTAAACGTCCTTACAGTCAACTTCCAAAGTATATGTAACGAGAGAGAAGAACTGTGTAACTTAATTGACAGTGTCGACCCAGACATCATCGTTGGCACAGAAACATGGTTAAACCCGATATGTTTGGTTCAGAGTTGTTTCCCAGTAGTCACCATGTTGTTGCTAGGCGTGACAGATCATCAGGCTACGGCGAAGTTATTATTGCTGCTAAAGTTACCACCCCTTGAAGTATTATCTATGATAATAACACAGAAAGGGTTGCTGTTAATATCACCTGCAATGATAACAACACACTATTCATCATCTACAATCTACAGACCAACAAACAACAACACTGAGTATACATAGAAGATTCTGTCCAATCCAACACTAACTCTACTATTTGGATAACAGGAGACGCCAACCTACCAACATAAACTGGGAACTGGGTAGCGGTTACTCCAGTTCCACTGGGAACTGGGTAGCAGTTACTCCAGTACTCTGGGAACAGGGTAGCAGTTACTCCAGTTCCCTGAGTAACATAGAGCAGATAGTTGAGTTTCCAACTAGGGACAATAACATCCTGGACAAATTCCTAACAAATCGTCCATCCTTAGATAATGTCTGCAAACCCATGGATCATGACATAGCTCTGACCCTCTCAAACATCAAGGCAGCATACCAGGGTCCTGTACAGAGAAGAACCCAATTGTGGGACAAAGCTGATGAAGTCCTTATACAGGACACTGCCGACCAGCTTGCCGTGGCCTTCACAGAGCAGCACCATGGAGACAGCAATGTGAACACCCTTTGGCTTGCTTTTAAGATATACAGTCAACAGCTCTTGGATCTTGTCCCATCCAATCTTACTTCCATCAGATTCAGTCAGCCTTCCATCACCAGGCATATCAAGCAGCTGCCCAGACGCAAGGATAGGGCCTACTACACTGCTGTTCTCAACCATCTCCATTGCCACAACTTGCTGTCAGACTTCCAGCATGTATTTATGAAAGGGTGATAATGTAAAAAACAGCTAATCCTCACCATAGATGACATAGCTAGGAGCCTTAACCATGGAGACAAAGTCAATGCCGTCCTTCTTGATTTTTCGAAAGCCTTTGAAAGATACCACACCGGAGACTCTTGAGCATTTTTTGGCAAATAAAATCTGATCAGTGTGAAACTCAAACTTGATCTGTAACAAAATTATAGGCGTACATACCAAAAATAAAATCATTTGGTTTAAGTGTTTAAAAAGTCTGAAAACTGTAGTGTGACTGACAGACTACAAACCTAGAAGTCGGTGTTTAGTCGCCTCCAACTTTGTTGGTAGGGGACTAAAAATGTTTTGCCAGAATTATATGTATCATATCTTACATATATATATATAATAGTAATTGGGGAAAACATTTGAAATAGCTGCGGGTTTCAAAAATGTGACACTTAAGCCCTTAAGTTGAAATAGTGTTAAATGTTAAAACGGCTTGCCATAGATGTCTGATATAATCTTTAAACTGAGATGAAAATCGGTAGTTAAAAATGCAAATTATACGGTAAATAAAGGTGTTTGCATATTGTAAATCATTAGTGACGTTCTACCTAAACTTATCAAATAGGTAAGAGTAAGCTCCCTTGAGGGAAGTCTTTTTTTGTAGTTTGTAGTGTTTACGTTCATGTGACTGAATAGAGAGGAAGCCCGCGTCCTAAAGAAATAGAGAACCCCTCTACACAATGGCGTTTTCATTTCATATAGGCATATTATACGTGATAGGTTTTGTTTTAATTGGATTAAGTTCAGGTTTCGGCACAAAAGATGTAAGCATTTTAATGTAAATCTTAAAACTTTCACTACAACTGACAACAGACTACTTTCAATCTGTCTCAGTAGAACTCCGTGTTGTACGCCTGCTTCACTCTTGAGTTCGCCTAATTCTCTTTCCATTTAAATAGCTTTAATGATTGTTTTGATTGCTGTTGAATTAGATCTGAAAGACAAGACAATATTTGTCTGATGTGGTTGAGTACCAATTCACTAATCTCGTTCCAATCTCTTCAAATGCGCTAGAATTCTGCTCACATTTTCTACTTCAACCCCCCCACCTCAATCTACCCTCCGAACCTTATAGTGCTGATATATATATACAATTCAATTTCATTTGGTTTGAATAAAAAGTTACAACAAGTTATAACAAGTCAACAAATATATCACAATATATAATTAATGTTATCAGGTTCATGTATAAGATATATTTGCATTATTTTTTTCAAACCTGCAAGCGCCCCAGGGTTTGATCTGTAAACACATTGTCCTCTTCCATTGCTTCCCATGCATGCGTGAAAGCCTTCTGGGAAATTGAGGCTGCATACTGTCTACAACAATTTCTTTGATGGTAAACCCTTCGGTATCGGTATTTATTACAGTTTACTAGTGAATATCATGAATTTTACATTTGATAAAAACATATCTTTAATGCAATGAAATAAACGAAACATAATAACTTCACAGGTAAAAACTTCACTCTTAGTATTGTCCAATCTGAATGGTACATTATATTCTCTGCGTAGATTTTCAGTTTCAAGTTAAGATGAAGTGGCGTAAGACTAAGTGGTTGTGTTGTCTACCTTTGCAGTATACATTATTACATAATTGTTTTGCATAACTACACAATTTATATCATTTTTGTCTGGAAATCTTACCAGATAATACAAGCAACGACAAAATAACAGTGAAAACCCATTCAAAATGGCGCTCTGTATTGTTGTTAAGCGTGACGTCATTACAACTTGGCGTCAAAAATAACGCTACACATTCCCACGCTTTTCTGATGAAGCAATATCTGTGCCACGTGACAAAGTGTTAGAAATAGAAAATTTCACAGTTTTCCAGTTCAATATGATATATTTATTTCACTTGTATAAAATCAATACTGGTATGTGATAACAACCAAATTGACGCTTTAACCTAGAAGACGGTTGATATTTTATCCAAAATAGGTACATTGTCAAAAGAAATATTTGCAAAACTTTCTGCAATTTTGCCAAAAGGTATAAATGATATTTTATGTAAATCATCTTATGTCCCGGCTTCTCTCTCTCAAAAGATGATGTTATTACCGAATCATTGACATTTAGGCCTAAACGTGTGGTTAAAACTGTATATTTGCGTGCTGTGGGACAATTATTGAGTGACGATAGTGCAAAATGAAAGGATATTGAGCGTGAACGGAATATTCTGAACGACAAAATTAATGCCATTAACAATTTGCATAATTATAATTAAAATAGATTCTAGTATGCAGAATCCGTTCCCTTGTGGTTGTTTGACCTCCAGTGAGTCCTTTTTGATAAAAAGGTTTGGTGTCCGGCAGCTTTGCTGCAATTTCTTGTTGCAATTATATTTCTATGGTCCTGGTATCAAAGACATGGGTTTGCCTAACAACATATGCCTGCTCGAGATATGTCTGCTTGTATAAACTCAACCAATTAACCCCTTTGCATTTGAATTCCCTTGAATATTGACATTGCCCCCTCGGTGAGGTGAACTTAATTAACTATCTAATAGATAAAGGTGGTCGGTGGTCACCTGTCATTTACTATTTTGTAAATGTGCAGTGATAAATTAAAGTCCAGGTCATACTTGCCAACTTTCTGAAATTTCCCAGCTGGAGTGGGGGGGATTACGCATGCTCAGAATTAAAAGCATAAATTGTACGCCCTAGGGAAAAAAGTATCACTTTTAAATGGCATCGTTTGGGCTGTTCTTTCAGGTGAAATCATCAGATCTCCAGGGAAAAAAGAACGGTTTAAGAAATTCACTGGTTGAATATGCTCACCTTTTGGGTCCAAAAAGTGTTGGCAAGTATGAGTCCTATGCTCATAGAATTTTAAGTGGTCTCATAGAATTTCTGGAAATACATTACTGGGCCATTGTATTTAGCAATACAGTTGAAAAGGACCCATGAAAATAAATTGTAGATTTATTACTGATGATGTGTAGGTAGATAAATTAGAATATCTTACTATGCATGTACAGATGTAAGTGAATAGTAATAATAATAATTTGAGGTTCTCATATACCGCTTTATCACAACCTAGTTCATAGGTCGTCACTAAATGGTTCACAAATTATTATCCGTGGTTATAGGGCCTTTGCAACCAGCCAATATCTTTCTCAACTCCCTGGGGAGCATACAGCCGGTGCTGCCATATCGGTACTCACAGATAGCATTCAACAATTCTAGCACTGCCCAACCACATACTCATTTACAGCTGAGTAGACTGGAACAAGCGGAGTAAAGTATCTTGCTCTACTACACAAAACAGTGCTGTGTCTACTCCCATAACATGAGAGGCCCCTGGTCGGCCTTTTTTCAATCGGATATGATTTTGCCGACTGCGACCTCGTTACACGGCGCCTGTCAAAAGTTTTTCGCCGCGTAAAACCTCTTACATTGTTGGAGTATGCTGTGTCCTGACTCGAACCTGCAACCCTGAGGTCACGTGCCTGGCTTCCTCACACTAGACTACCATGCCTTCTAATAGTAAACATACTAGTATGAAAGTATTTTATTCAACATACTCAAAATAGTAACTTGTAGATTGATTTGTTAAATTACATCAATACATAATGTTCCATTTTGATATTATTCATTATTTATTTCATTTTCAGATATGTTTCCCCCACAGTTGTCAAAGGAATAGTTCTCTGACATGCCAGAAGTCAAACAGCACAGAAATGGGGAGATGTTGTGTGATCAAGTCGGGGAACGTTACATATATCACAGAGTAAGTACTGGTAAATACTGTGAGATGTTGTGTGATCTATTCTGGGAAAGTTACATATATCACAGAGTAAGTACTGTCAAATACTGTGAGATGTTGTGTGATCAAGTCTGGGAACGTTAAATATACTACAGAGTAAGTACTGGTAAATACCGTGAGATGTTTGATCAGGTCTGGGAACGTTAAATGTATCACAGAGTAAGTACTGGTAAATACTGTGAGATGTTGTGTGATCAAGTCTGGGAACGTTACATATACTACAGAGTAAGTACTGGTAAATACTGTGAGATGTTGTGTGATCAAGTCTGGGAACGTTACATATATCACAGAGTAAGTACTGGTAAATACTGTGAGATGTTGTGTGATCAAGTCTGGGAAC